>NW_019524843.1:174844-285778 GCF_002814215.2 Seriola lalandi dorsalis | reverse complement strand
ATATATATATTAATATATTTATATCACAATATTTACTGTATCTTTCAATCTCAACATACACGAGAAGTCTTTAAAAGTGATCACAAAAACATCCAGCAACCTCCATCTGCCGAGGAAGTCCATGTAATAGCCCTAAAAGCTCTGGCACAGATACTAAATGGACCCTGCGCTGAGACTATTTTGTCAACAACTACATTTAATCTCTTATTTTCATTTATTTCAGGTATAAATAAATGCATTTGGACATTATTTAGCAAAATTACTTTTCATTCTTTCCACCTTTATATCTTTTAATTTTTCTCTCACTTTTAAGATTTTTTTTTCTTTTTCTTTCCATTCATTTATTTTCTGTATTGTTTTCTTTTAGCTTCAGTTTCATCATGTTAAATCGTGTTAAATTATCTGTGGAAAAATACAGAGGGATTGTGGGACGTCAATGACGTTTTTATGTAGAACACCTGTCTATCATTATATTATATTACATTATATTACGTTATAAAGTTTGTTATTCTTCTAGAGGCAGATGAATATGACCGTTAAAGGCTTTTCACTGTGTATAACTTTCAGTGTTTCTCGTCACAGTCGGATGTAAAGCTGAAGAGATCATTGCTCCTTTCATTTTAATATTTTCTTTTTGATGTATTTTAATGTGTATTTGTTTTTTATATCGGCTCTGTCCTGATGCTGTCTCTTATACACATCTTGCGTGAATCTTGTTTTCAGTGTGGGCTTGAAGAATCTCAACGGTAACTTTAATGGACGTTGAGCACGCCCTCGCTAAAACCGTCTTTTCCTCCAGGCTGTGGGCCTTTCACCAGCTTATTAATATCAGTACGATGCCTCCATGCTGCAGGCCAAGCTGAGAGGGAAAATATAGTGTATGCACGCACACATGCACACATACACACACACACACACACACACACATACATACACACATACATACAGACACACATAAATACAGACACACACTTACTCCTGAAGCGCGGGGATGTTGTTCAAGGTGTACAAGACTCCAGGAGCCAGGAGGGAGAGGAGAAACACGGACACTTCCACCGGCGGCCTCATTGTTGAAAAACTGATTGTTTGACCTATTTTTAAAAATAACAAAGAGAGAGAGAGAGAAGCATTAAGATGGAAATATCCCCAGCTAAACGCGCTTATTGGCTGTGAAACGAGGCATGTTTGAAGCCAGCGTCCTCTCCACTGCCGCAGCCGAGGGAAGGAGATAATTAGAAGGAGTGTCACCAGTTGCCTTTTGATCTGTGATGAAACACCATGCTGCTCCAATGAGTCTGCTATCTGGTAGCTAGGTCTCAAAGTTCAACTCAGGGGTCATGTCCAGCGGGCGAAATTTTAAAGGGAAAGCATGCAAGATTCAGATTATGGATTTCTGACTGGCACGTCATGCATAAAATACTCATTTAAATTTCTATGCTGGATGTGGTGTTTAGGGACAGGCGGCTCCACATGTTACTGGAGAACCATTCTGATCATACAGGTCACTCACCGTTCAGCTTGTACAGACTGCCGCCTGCTGGAGGCAACTTTTTTTTTTTTTCTCCCACCCTTGATAGCTTCAATTTGTGGTTTTGCTTTCTGGGAAATTGCAAGTTTTGGTACATGAGATGAGTCTGTAATGAAAAAAAAAACAAAAAAAAAATCCCGGTCACACTGCACATGTTGAAGTGTTGTCTATAGGCTCATGTGGCCCCTGGGGTTCGTTTAGGGAGCCATCTGTCCTGTTTGGTGTAAGATTAAGAACTCCTCCATCTGATGTCTCCAGTCTTGATTAGATTCTGGATTATATCTGAAAGAGAACACAAAGTTCAGGACAAAGATTATGTTTTTTTTTTTCAGTTAGGGTGTTGTTTAAAACTAATCATCACTCTAATATTTGTTGCACAGTTGCTTCACAAAATATCGGCTCATAGCAGTCTTTTCACTGCAGATCATAGAGAATGAACATGTGCATTATGTAACTACATCTTAAGGATGAACAACATTTGTAAAGCAGGCCTACATCTAATGCAACTTTATCTTCTGTTACAAAGCGGCTGAAGAGGATTATGCTGCTGTTGCCACAGAAACTTAGTGACCAGTGGAAAGAGAGAGTAGAGAGGGGTGGGGAGTCCACGAAGAGAGTAGAAGCAGGCTGATTCAATCAGACGTACAGACAACCTGTCGCACACCCACAAAGCAGACAGGGTTTTTTTTTTTTTAATTTGAGGTGACACAGATTTTGAAAAGAGTCCACTCAATCTGCCACCATGCTGCACCCTTTAATCATCGGCATTGTGACCGTAAACACTTCTCTCACCGTTGTCTATTGGACCTTCCTCCTGGGAGATGCCTACTTCAGGTGGCTGCTGGAACCAGAAGACAAACCCAAGAAGGTGGTCACCCCAGCCTGAGGGAGTCACAGTCAGTATGGACATACTTGGCTGAGTGACTGGGTGTTATTTTTGCGTAGGACTAGTTCAGCTTGTAGTGCTTTCTGTGGAGTCTGATTTTGCAGTCAATTTGCTTCTTGTTTCACCCGAAGAAGATCTGGAACCCCACTGTGAACTTTATAATTAACTGAACTGAATGAATCCCGCAAGTGAATGAGAAAGGAATCCTTCTCACAGGTAAAGTCTGACATTTATCTAAAACGTCTGCATCAGACAATATGTTGAATTGCATGATTTACTTTCTGCGAATTGTCTTGTAAAGTATCAGCGGCTCAAACTGCACCGCACTTGACTGTCAACAGGTTCCTCAGGTGATGCTAAATGAACTCCATCTCTTGTTTTGCTGTCTGCTGACTCAGTGAAAAGGTGTTCCCGGTGACGGTGGCATGTGTCAACCAAATCCTGTCAAGGATTACTAAAGAACACCTCCATAATGACACAGACAGCCTTCCTCTCCTGACAGCTGCATCTTGAGACGCATTCAGAGACCTCACCCTGCTTATTTTTTTATCACATCAATTCCTCTCGTTTGTCTTTGTTTCACTTTGATTTCTCAATCAAACCTTTTTACAGCTCTCCTCTGAACAACATGTCGCACGTCTTCTACTGCGGGTTGCACCCAGTGTCTTGGTTCATTCTTTTTGCAAATATAACCATCACCATCATAGAGTGGAGTTTTCTCATTTCTCAGTTTAACCAAGTTCAAACTCAGCCTAAAGAAAATGAGTCTACAGCATAGAGGAGGCAATCTGCAGCACATCCTGATGCTTCACCAAAAAGATCTGAGAGGATAAAACGTGCATTTTAGGACCACTGTTTACCTGCCCACTTGTAGAGAAAAACAATGATGGTGGGTTTTTTTTTTTTTTCTTTTAGCTGTTTGCAGTGATAGAGCAGCCACTACGGTAAGCCTATTGTTTGCATGACCTTAACCTTCTGCCATGTGTTTCTGGTTATTCCCAGAGCTGTCTGTGTACAACACACGCTAATTTGGAAGTCCTTTCATGCACAAGTCAAAGAAAAAAGCTGAGGAGCCGCTTTGAATTCTTGATTACAAGGTAAGGAATTAAATCTATTCCCTAAAACATCTTAAACCTCATTTCCTCCTTCTCATGTTTAACATGTTCTCATCTTTTATATTGCAAGGGTAGATTAGATGTTGCTCTTTATCAGTTTCATGTGAGTCTTTCACAAGTTACATTTGATGACTTACAGTTTTCCCACCAATGGGAATATTTATTGGTCACAAAACTCAGATTGCATTTTGAAATATCGCCATCTGCTCTGTTATGAAGCAAGAAATGAGCCGTGCAAATATAGTGTCATATTAGTGAATTATGTGATGGGACATTTATAGAATACAAGAAGTGGACCTGCTGTGCTGTAAAGATGAATATAAAGCATGCAATATCCATAAAGTGATGCCAGTTTAAACCCAAGAGAAACTGGGTTTACTGTAATATATGTATCATATTTATATGCAACGTGGTTATGGAAGACCATAAGCCTCTTTGGCATATTACTGTCCACCTCTCCTCGCTCATATCTCTAATCCCTGCAGATGGAAAGCTGATATTGCTCTGTGACAGACTCAATCCTATTAACTCTGTCTGTCCTATATTCACCTCTCCTCCGTCTCACACTCCTCACCCCGCTGGAAATTTGACCGAGGACCCCCTCTCCAAAAGACTAGAAGGAGGAATGCTGGGATTTAAGTCTAGACGAGAGATTAGGAGAATTGGCACACTTATGTTATGAGATTTTTCTTGTCTGGTGAACCACATTTTAGTAGCACTATTCTGTGACACTCCTGACAATGTTCTCATTTTTTAAACATATTGACATTTCCATCTGTCAGTCAATCCTGCCATTCCTCCCAGCTTCAGACAACGTTATAAATCTTCTAACGCTCAGCTCCTCTCCCTCCTCCTCTCTGATGCACCTATTTCACCCGTTTTCCAAGTTTTCACAGAACCATGAAGGAGCTCGGATCTGCAACAACACAATAAATCTGTCATCGCCCCCAAAGAAACAGGCCCAGAGTTTCACCATATTCTCTGAACACTCTCCTGTTAAGAGAGTATCTACTTGTCAAAAACAACTCTACCAGAGCAGCCAAAAACAATGAAGCAACAACCGGTTGTGTCCCTGAACGCCTCAGGAGGAGGTCTGCTTTTAAACCTCACACAAGTGGTGTTTGAGCACCGTCAGCTCCTCCAGCTGTCCAGAAGGAAGGCGGAGGAGGAGGAGGCCTATTTTGTGGACTACATTCCCCCAGCTAGAGATGCTATAACTCTGCCGCGCAATGTAGTCTACGTCCTAGTTGGGGTGGTGTTGGTTATAGTGGCCACTTACGCCATAGTGGGACACCTGATTAAAGATCTGATGCATGACCTGGCAGGTAACCCCAGGCTGGTGTTCTCTCCTTCCCATCAGTCCACTCCATGTTTGTGGTGTCTCTGAGCCCTTTCCTTACCCTGAAGTCTTGGGTCAAGGTGGCATCAACATTTTGTCTTTCCCTTCTTTGTCGTCTTGGTTGACCGTATTGCTTGATGACTCCCCTTCATATTTTTTTTATTTTCTTTAAACCTTAACCACAGTTTCCTTGTCGTACCATTAAGGTGAATACCAAAAAACTGATTAAAAGTTGAGTGAATGACTGCAGCTAAAGTAACATCTTAAAGGGGTACTCCAGCAATTTGGTGTTTTCTCTTCCACAAAGCGGGAAGGCCGAGCTATCCAGACCTTTAGTCAAAAACACTTGATCCTGTATTTCCCATAATGAAAGTTAATAGTATGTTTATTTAGACTTTGCTTACTTGGCAAATGCTCACTTCTTTCAAACTCTTAACCCATGGTTAGGCAGCAATTCACTAATTTCTAATAATTATACAACTTTTTCACAGGCTGAGTACGCCATATGATGAGTAAACTAGACGTCATGTGTAAAATTAGTGGAGTGCCCCTTTAAAACACACCATCAAGTCAGAAAAGAACATTGCATTTTATTTCATTCTTATGTCTTTTCCCATCACAGACTGGATTCTTGGCCCCAAACCAGTGGAGGATGATTCAGAGGAAGCAAAAGCAGAACTAGAAGCAGAGCGCCGACAGAGTATTCCCAGTGAGCTGATGGGGAAAGACATGCTGAGGATGGAGAAGGACAGGCCACTGCCCGGTTTCTACCAGGGTGAAGGAGGCTGCCGCCGTCCATCCACCCCTCCTCCACTGAGAAGTGCCATCACTTCGTCATACACTGGAGAAAAAAGGATATCCGCTCACAGTGTCACCTTCGCCTGCCCTGCGACCCCTTATGTCACCTCCCTCTGAGTTTTTGTCACAAAAGTCATTTAGATACATTTTTGTCTCATCTCTCATTTCAGTGCAGTAATCAATGTTGTCTCTTTGCTGTAGTAATGCTTAAGCTAAAGATATCTTTGTTTTCTATAAAAACAAATGTTGTACTCATTTTACAAGAAAATGCTTCCTGTCATCACTTATTAAAAAAGTTAGTGTAAAAAAGTTCCACATTGTCAATAATTTCATTTTATTGCACTATATTATTATTCGTGGTCCAATTGCTCATACTACAAAATGTAAATTATGCACTATGTAAACTTCAGTGATGTTAATATGACCTGCAAAAAGGACATTTTATTTTGATAACTGACATCAAAGCTAAAAAAAATAGTTTGACTTGAAAATACCTCTCAATGAAAATGTCAAATTCCCCCCTAAGTGTTGTTAAATTGCACATAAATTTCCATTTCGGTGCATCTTCCACTGTCATGACTATCATTTTCAAATTACTTCACACTTGTTGCTGTAATGTTTTTCTGAAGAAAACACACATCAGTTTTCCTGTTCTGGTGTTGGGACTAAGCTTCTCTCCAGTAAACAGCTGAATTATACAAGAGTGCTGTTGTGTCTTCTCTGCTTTCATTAATCCATCTTACCTTACTCTAATACCTGGTTGTGTCAGGGGCGATGACCTTTGTAAATGCCAGGGATTACTCTACATCAGTCATATTAAATACTGTTCAGTAATAATGTACACACAGAGAGCATTAAGATAGATAGATAGATAGATAGATAGATAGATAGATAGATAGATAGATAGATATACAGACAGATAGATAGACAGACAGATAATCTACATGTTGTTCTATGTGCAGCAGGTAAATACTCTCCTTCATTTGGAAACTGCTTGCGGAGTCGTTCCTTTGACCTTGAGTACCTCAAGCTGCTGCAGCTAATCTAGTTTCCATATGCATCGCTCAACAAGCAGACAGATAGGGAGGGAAACAAAATGAAAAAATAATCAGGGGGAGAGATACAGTTGTAATTTTAATTGAAGTCTTTCTTGCTTTGTGTAGCCTTTAATCACAGGAGCAAAGATACCTAATGAACTGGAGGATCCTCACCTGCTTCTTTGCAAAGTTTGTGAGTATTTGAGGCAATGAGGTTATTTCCTGTAGAGATTCTGTAGACACATACTTGATTTTAAAGGTGGAGGACATAGTATTTCCTGTGCATCTTTTTTGTAATTTGCATGAGGTGATGAGTCAGACAAAACCTCTGTGCTGGCTTTGTAATACAGCGATGACACAGAGATATTAAGTGGATATCCCCTGGCTGACAGCAGATTTTTGAAGACTACCGCGCGGCAATGGATGTGACAGTGGACAGCTTAAACGTTCGTTACAAGGAGGAAGATGGGACCGTGTTCTTTGAGTCTTATGTGCCCCCTTCTCGGGATGCTGTCCACCTGCCCACCTATGTCCTCTACCTGCTCATAGCTATCTTCATCGTGCTGTCTGTTCTTTACGCCATCATTGGGCACCTCATCAAAGACCTCATCCATGACTGTGCAGGTTTGTTACTGTAGCTGCAGCTTCTTAAAACCAGAAGATACTGTTTCCACTGTTCAATACAGTCTTTCATTGTGCTTTTCTCTTGCATCCTGTCTAATGATTTTCTCCTTACACATCTTCCCTCTCGCTCTGTTTTTCCAGATTGGATGTTTGGGGAGCAGCCTGAGGAAGTGGTGGTGAACTACTGTGAGGCAAAGGATAAGTTCATGGCCGACTGGTGTCCAGAAACCTCACCTGAACTGGAGGCGATGGCTCGGGCCGAGGAGAACAAGGTGGCTGACAGGGACTTCATGAAAGCCCCTGCCATTTGGATCATCAACACAGAACCTCGGGGGAGCAGGACGGGACCCCGAGTGATTTTTGGGAAGAGGACTTAAGGAAGAAATGAGTGAGGAAGAAGAAATCAAATCAGAGACGTGTTGTTGATGCTGACCTTCTGTATGTGTTGTGATTGCATGGATATCATGACTGAGAGGTGAAATGAGTGGCTGTAACACAATGTTATTGTGTAAGGGTGAAAATGTATTATGTTGCAACAGTAGGGGGTATCTCTGTCTATGTAGGAGCTAAATGCTTGAGTGGTCTCATGAGGACATCTAGTGTCTGTTGAGGAAACTACAGCTGATTTGCTACATGAATCTTACTGCACAGTGATGCTCGCACGAGTTTGAGATTAGAGATGAACAAAGAAACAAGAACAAAAAACTATGAGCATGCCTTGCCATGTCGTCTCTGATTTTTTATAGTTTATAACAGATTTTTTTTTGTTAACAGCTGATGAGAGAATATGTAGACAAAATGTGTGGTCAGTCAAGTGTATCAAGCGTTATGTCACTGTTGTGTCTGCTCAGCTAAAGATTTATGAATTAAGTTGCAGAGTATTTTCATTTTAATAAACAGAGGGGGAAGTTTGGGGGTTTTTCTCTTTCATTTATATTTTATATTTTAAAAATTCTCTGCTCTGAGCATTTGGGTAGTAGTGCACATATTTGGTATAATGTGAACAAAGACAACTACAACAGATATTTCACATTGATTCAATAAATTATATTGGAATTTATGGCAATACATAAGCTATGGATGAAAATACTTTTTGGGTGCAAGAAATAATAAAAACAGCAACAAAAAATGTTGATAGTAGACTGATTAAATACAAGTTTTACAAGCATCTTGGAGTAATTTTGTTGAAATTAGCCACTAAATGCATTTTGAGTAGGTTATGTGAATTAAAAGTTCAGCAACCTCAAGAGTTTTTTGTTTGAAGTCACAAGTGTGAAGTCCCACTGATTTGTATCAGCTTAGAGAGTATTAGTGGTTCATATCTGAATCATGTGGTTGTGAGATGTGCTGTGCTCTATGAATTTCCCACCAACTAAGACTAGATTACGTACTAGAAAGAAAGTTTTTTGACACTAAAATATTGCAGTTGAGGCTAACAATTTGGCATGAAGCTCTTGTGTGTGAACCTTTTTTAAAAAAAAATCTGTTTCTTAGATTTTGCAATTTCTCCAAAATGACATTTGTACACAAGCCTCTCCTCCCTCCCTCCTGTAGCAGAGATAAACATGAAAAAGTGTTGAAATTAAGAGACTATGATATACAAAATAGGTAGTGGGGAAGCTCATAGTTCAAAAACAAAACAAACAAAAATGCAGCTGCAAGCAACAATATATAAGATCCATGTATGTCATATATCACACAGATGGCATGGTCAGATTAAATACTAAGTTGTGTAAAGCTGATGTGTATGTGTGAACCCTTTTAACCATAAGAAATCATCATAACCAGACTAAACCCAAACATAAAGAGTCAGTTAAAAAAAACAAAAAAAACCATTGTTTCACTAAATAGCAACCTTGGCCCCAGGAGAGGGCGCTGTGGTAAAAAAAAAGAAATAGCCCCATAAGCTACATGCCACCACATCTGTTATTGTGAAGGAAGCACAGGAACCTTTTCAGGCTAAAATGAGTGTGGAGGTCTTATAAATCACAACCCGACAGGCATCCACTAAAGAAGTAAATGTGAAACACAACAGAATATTATGATATTTTTGCCCCTTCCTTAGTTAAGAGTAATGACTTTTCATCCCCCGGGCTCATGTGTGATGCCGCAGGCTCAGCTAACAATCTCTTTCCTCTTTCAAAACTGTTTCTGTTGCATCCATAAGTGGTATTCTAAGGGTTCTGTGGTTTCTAACCAGATTACCAAAGCTGTATCCCTCTTCACATCCTCTGGTTGTTACTGAGTGCTAAAGCAAACATGACATAATCTTATTAACTTTGTCCCTCTAATCCTTCTCTTTCAGAGCAGGACCCCCAAGTTAATGTCACTATCTTCAAATAGATAAAATGATCAGCGGCTTCTGCAGCTTGATACAAATATCAGCAGAGGGGGATCTCAGGGATCTTTAAAGGAACCTAACTATATATTGCAAGGACATGAAAATCCAGATAATCAGGCAAAACCTTATGGTCAGTTTGTGCTGTAGAAAGCATACAGATGTAGTTTTTAATGTGGTATCTGATCATATGCTCTTTCTGTAGTGGTAACTGGCATTTTGATAAATCCCTGCTATGCCTCAAAGAAAATGTACATTTGATAAAGAACTCAGTCAAGGATTACACGCGGGACATTATAATAAGCCAGTATATAGGATAAGCTGTAAAAAAAAAAAAAGAAAAAGAGCAGGACTGTTTAGTCTTTCTCAGTGAAAACTGGAAGCTTATGCTACATTTTGCTTTGGTAACATGGTTGTGGTACTTTTATTTTGGAAAAATCAGTTACCTTTAGTGAAATCAGGGAATGTGCAGATCATTATTTTGAAGGATGTAACCTCAGACAGTTTTCTTGCTTTTGAAGCAGCTCGTCTCGTCAGGTGGTGGGCTGCTTGAACAGCAGGGGCTCTGCACTGTGGGATGGGGGCTCGGTGACATCCCTGCTTTCATTTTTCAGGGCGCGCATCCTCACACTCTCACACTCACACACACACACACGCCCCCTCCAAACCTGAGTGGTGTGCGGTACGTCGACCGCACAGATAATGTGTTCCTGTTTGGTTATATTTCCCCTTAAAAATGAATAATGGACTGGTGATTTGAAGGCAGCGTCTTACCGGCATGGATGCCCGTTGACTGAGGGAACAGCCTATATGGATTGGAGCTCATCATCGCCGGAGCAAATCTGGGGAGAGTCTGAGAGGTGAGGCGGCATTTGGTTGATTGTGTGCGGGGGGACACCGCAGCGGAAGACTGGCGCTCATTGGGCATTGTAACAAAAACACGACGCTGGGTGTAAGCGGGGTTTCGGGCTAATTAAAGCGCACCTTTCGGTTACAATGCCGTTGATTTCTTTCATATGTTGCTTTCATAAAACAGTCGTACAAACCAATAAAGGCCCTTTTCTCCGCACAAGACGTGGCTGTGTCACACACAGTAGCCATCTGCATGCTTTATGTATCGGTGGAAGCTATTGAGGCCACTGGCGATTAGATTTATGACTGTCATATTGCACGAGTGTCTACATTTTCCCCCAAACACGTTTATAATCAGGTTTTCTGATGAAATACACGGATGAGGACGAGGCTCACAACGCTAATTTTAGCTTGCTTTGCACAAAAGAGCATACATTGCGGTACAGTAGCAAATATTTAAAGGGCCCAGTCGTGCATATGGGCAATAGGGCCCAGGAGACAATTCACATAACAGACCCAGAAGTAATAACTCAGATTAAATTCCTTTATAGCCTACAACCAGGTCTGAGAGAGCATGACAAAATAAAAGCATGACTTTCAATCATTACAAACGTTTTGAAATTCTCTCATCATAACTCACCATAATGTAATGCACTGAATATATACCAATTAGTTGTATTGATTCAGAGTAATAGAAACCTCACATGCTTCTAATTCTCCATGCAGTGTGTGATATGTGGGTTACTGCATCACCAAATCCCTCCGACAGACAAGCACACTTTAACCAAAAAAGGCCCAACCCGCTGATACTGGCAACAAGAAAACAGTAGTGAAATAGGCTGAGATTGTGAGACCCTGCCCTCCACAACATTGCAGCATGACTATTCCCCCCACCTGGTGAACTTTTAGACCTCTGGCATGCAGCAACTGTCTTTACATTTTCTGAGCCAGCAGCTGTTAGAGGAATTTACAATGTGCAGGGTCTAGAATGAGGAGAACAGTCGGGACAGTATGTAGCACTGTAAAATACATAGCCTAGTAGTGTAGGCAAAAATAGTGACCCTAGAATGCTACTGTTATCCTGTGGTCACTGCACACAGTCGTTGATTGTATAGCTTTATTATAGTGTACTTGTCACTTTCTTGTGAAAGTGTGTTTGAATGCAGTCTCGTCAACTGTTTTCCACAACGTTAATGGAATAATTATTCCACCAAGTCATGTAAACACCCTCAGTTTTGTTTGGTAGGCAGATAGTTGGGCATAGTCAGATGAACTCTGACCCTCAGCACCCCCACCGCTCCAAAATCTTTCCTCTCCCCTGCTGGGACTCCCTGATGACCCCCTACTCTCCCACAGAGGTGCAAATGAGATCATGCCTCTATAGTGAAAAGACTCTAGTGGCTTTTTCATTTCTAGCGGAGGTCTATGCTTGTCAGGATTACAAACAGACAGGTTATTGATTACTTTTGCATGATATTCCCACCTCCATAAGTGTAGGAATGGATATGCTACTGTAGTTGTTTGAATTTCTTCACAGGTTTATTTTTATCTCTTTCTCTCTCTCTCTCTCTCTCTCTCTCTCTCTCTCTCTCTCTGTCTGTGTGTGTGTTTGTTATCCATGCTGACAATGCTTCTTTTTCTTGCTTCTCTGGACAGTGCTGTGGAAGAGGATACTTCATCCAAGATCACAGGTCACATGACAGGTACATAGTTCTCATAAAAAAAGAATGGAATTATTATGCTTGTGTAAGAAACATAATGAATTGATTTCTAATGATTTTATGATTTCTTAAAATGTTTTTTTCCTTCTGTTTAGATTTGTGTAGTGATGAAACAGACGGCTCTCTTCCTCTCCAGCTTCACACACTCAAGCAGTTTGAACAGGTGAGAGCTTGTATGCGAGTGACACCAGCTTGTCCTTCAGCATGATAAGTGACACTGGGTGAGCTCTGATAAAATGTGCTCAGCAGGGCCATCTTGTGGATCCATGTTTTACTACAAGATGTAAATAAGCTGGTTTGGTTTGGTTTGATACAGACCATTGAGTGTTGAGGAAATCAGTGGTGTTCCAGAAATCCTTGATCTTAAATGAATCATCTGCAGTACATGTCTTTAAAATACTGTACAGAAAAGGAGAACACCTGCAGCTGAGGATTTGGATGGAAAACACCCTGAAACCTCCTGATGGTTAAAGTCTGCCTCTGGCTACAGCATGGCCTACTTAACGATTTCTCATTAGTCTCTGTTGCACTATTATTGGACATTGTACCAGTCACATTTTACAGAAATACCATATGAAATATTTTTGTTTGTCAGTAGGGTGTTGTAATGGGCAGCCAGAATATTACTGACACAAATCCAAACTCATACATCAGTAATAATTTATTCCATCCCCTTCATCCTTGTTTCTCTTTTGAGTCCATTGTCCATTAGTTGCCTCCTGCAGTGTACCCAATGATAGTCTCTGCGGTTGAGCTCTTTGTAAAATAGAGCTGTTAAGTTTGGCTGGTTATCCTTAGACTGTCACACAGTATTACATGGATTCCCAATTCCAGCACACTGTCCTTCAATACACACCTCAGTGCTCTTCTCCAAAAACTGTTGATGTTTCAGACACATACCAGATCATAATAAAACACCAGACAAGCACTAAAACTGTCACTGAAAACTCACCACCACTGGTACTCCTTTAATGTTATTCTGGAGGTGCTGCTGAGCCCTGTTAAAACGGGAGGTGTCACCAACCAGACACGAAAGCTGGAGTCGCTTTCATGGCTGCCAGATCTTGGATGTGTCACTTTTACACCTGACATAAACACATCCCAACACACACTGCATGTATATATTTACACACATTCACTCCTATTTATTTGTCTTTGACCAGGAGCTGAAAAGTGTGTATGTGGGGGGGTGTGGCTGTATCATGTGTGGAGTAATTTTAAAAACACACACTATGAACATGATGTCATCCCTAATGTTATGTGGAGACTCCGCTTGGCGCCTAGCCTATCTTTGCTCTGAATTATTTAGCAGCAGTATGTAATGTGACACTTTAATGGGCAGACTCACTGAATGCATCAAGAACTAATAATGATGTAATTTGTTGGTAACATGTCTCAGTCACTTTATCAGAAGCCCCTTTTACACAGCCTGTTCAAGACTGGAATTTTGCACCTTTATTCCACCTAACATGGAATTTGGGGGCATTGTTTTTCAGCCTTTAAGCTGGCAGTGGAGGTAGTAACAGGGCTGGACAGACGGTGTAAAATGGAGAGCCAGCATGGTGGGACAGACGGCGATGCTGTTATGTAACGTGTCAGGCCTCTGATTCCTCCAGTTGGGATCTGGATTTGTTTGCTTCATTGTAAACAAGTAAAACCAACATAATCAGGGGCCTTTTTTTAACGGCAGTACAGCAGGATCTCTGTTTAAAAGGGGATAGAAATTCTTTTTGCACTGGACGTTAGTCATGAAATTTTATCTAGGGTTTTTCCTTTTATTATGAAATTAAGAAATATACTTAGTGGAGCCGATCTTCCTTTCTTTCTGTTCACTCATCTCTGAGGGACATTCAGGGATTCACCGCTCTGTGAGATTCAGGACACCTCCCTATTAATAGCACTGTGGCTCAGTGCTTCCAGGTCTCCTATTTCATCCAGTTTCTTTCCACTCACCTGTCTGTCCCACTCCCATCAGCCCCTCTGATTTTATTTCTCCATACTGGTTAGCCCTTGTCTGGGGAGTGTTTCATTTTTAACTGTATAACTATAGAGGTATGGCAAATTCAGAGTGGGACTGGGTGGATGTGGTTCCTTTGAAATGTTAGTTAGATGATATGGACTCATCCTTTTCAATAACATTATGCTAGTAAAAATAAGAAAAAAAGAAAAGTAAAGATAAAAAAAAAACGTTACTTAACTGTGTCTCAGTGACTTTTCTATTTGTTTAGTTAAAAGCTAGCTTAGTTTGACTAGTGGGCACAAGAGCACCAAAACAGTTAGTTCCGACCAAGTAATTTGATTGGACGAGTGGCATTCCATGAGTGCTGTTTATAATGGCACTGGGACTTTTAACTACATGTATCACTCCTCGTCACAGGTGTGCTATTAACTGTTAAGTAGCGCCACATTAACGGTCGTTATCTCTCTTAGATTGTAAAAAACTTTGAAAAGATGAATATATTTCAAGAAATAACATTTAAATTACATGCTGTATGGTCATCAGAAGAGGATGAAGGGAAGCAGCCTGGATACTTTAGCGCACTCCTGAGGTAACGTGTAGACAAAGTAGCAAGCTAGTGTGCACTGTGCAGGTCAGGAAAATGAAAGAAAATGCTTAGCAACAGTCCAGTATCAGTCCAGTTGCGGAACTATTTGTGTTGTCGTAGCCAAATTAATGATTAAATAAACAAACAAATCATAATCTGTTGTGGTTTATTTAACTAATATTGCGCTCGTAGAACTGTTGTTTAAAAGCAATATCACACCGGAGGTCGTGATGTTGTATTGAATATCAGCACTGCGGCCGAGTAGCTAAGACAATCACAGCCGTTGCTGCCGTGCTGGTAATCAGTACAACATCACTCCCTCTCGTGTGATATTGGTTAAATCAGACACAGCTGTGTTGGTATGCTTAACGTTTAAGCAAACAGTTGCCTACTTAGCTACACATCCCCCAGGCCCCCAGAGTTTCTGGTGTTTAGCTCTACTTTAGCCTCCGCCAACTCTTCAGAGAGATATCAGGGTGTTCAGCAAACTTACTTCGCTAGCTAGCTTTAACTTGTTGCTAACTTTACCTTAGTTGCCCAAGTTACCTCTAGTGTGGTCGTGTGTCCACTGCTTGACACATAATTTAATGAGACAGGACAAACTGAACCATACATTAAAATTCCTACTTGTGCAACCAAAACAAGTGGCTAACACAGACAAAAGGCTCAGTAGAGCTGCAGAGTTGGTTGATAATTTTCGGCTCGGTCGTCATTAAAAGTGACGCCTTATAAATTTCTCATTTGACTCTGTTGGCATTTTTATTAAAAAAAATATTGATTCTTATAATCATGAGAGTCTTATGCTGCCTGAGCCCCTTTACCTCTTGAAACCTTTATTCCCTATTCCATTATTCTATTATTTATTTGAAGGAATTGTCAGTACTCAGTCAGACATGCTACATACAGTTAATTTCTGCAGAGATAAGGCTACACAGAAAACCCATTATTTGTCATGAGAGCGGTATTAATTAGAGTTCAGAGGGTTGAAGCAGTTAAGCTTAGCAATAGACTACTATTTTGGTTGTACTATTCATACCTTTTAAATGTTTTTTCTTGTTTCTTAAATCAAGTGTTTCCGTGTTTGATAAACTTGTGTAAAGTGTATCAGCATCGGCATGGCGTCTGGTGTGGAGAGACTCAGCTGTTCTCTCAATAGGGATTGACCTCCAGGCTCAAAAATATGTTGAAAAGGGGAAAGGAAGTGGTTAAACTGGAGAAATGAAATTTACCTTTAATATAATATCTGAAAGGAAGCAGAAAAGGACACAAAGGGACTGTCATTTAACCCCCTACCTTCACTTCATCTTCATCCTCATGTCTATCTTCCTTTCGACAGCTCTGTTTTGCAGAGGGGTGAGATTTCCCTTCATATTACAAGTGCCTGTGAGCCCTCAGCCTTTTACCTCCCCCCTTCTCCTCCCCCTCCTCTCCCCTTCCACCCATCTCCCATGGCAGTCTGGGATTCCAGGGATGTCTCCTCCAGTAAAATAAGCTCCTGTCCCGTCCCCTAGTAGAGCAGATCACACCATGGAGCTGAAATGGCTGCATCTCTGACAGCCCGGGCTGCAGAGTAGCCCTCTGCACTGCAAAGGCCCCATTAGACTCTAGGGTGTGTGTGTGTTTGTTTGGGTGTGTGTATGAGTGTAGTTTTGTAGATGGTATCCCAATGGCCTGTTAGAGGCTGGGATGCCACTTTGTAAATAATTAGGCTTTTTCAGGTATAGCATTATGCTCATTAGGAGAAGGAGCTAGCATGTCTAACGGTTACCGGACTCTATCACAAGGACATATCTTGACAGTCGCTGTCCTTTAATATGGACTCTGTATTCACCCAGGATACAGAGAGGTCGAAGACGACTGTTCATTTCTGACCTATAACGGACATGTCAAGCAGTGTCGGTGCTCTTTGACGGTCATGTCTAACGGTTACCGTACTTTGTCACAGCACCTGAATGACCTGAAGAAGGAGAACTTCAGCCTCAAGCTCCGCATCTACTTCCTGGAGGAGCGGATACAGCAGAAGTACGAGGAGAGTAGTGAGGATGTCTACCGCACGGTGAGTAGGGCAGCTCTCTCTGAGTATGAGGAAATGAATTGGGATCTGTTTGACTGCTGATGTGTGGGATTATGAGTGGTTGCTCTTCAGGGGCCAAGGGTCATTAAATTCATTAAAAGAAATGATCAGCACCAATTGATTTTTGCTTTGTTGACAGATTTGGTGCTGAGTAGGTAATCAAAAGAGATGATTTGTGCCTTCAACAATGGTATTGGATGATTGTTGTCAGGATAGTCTTGAAGAGTTGCTTTACTGAGCCACTTCCACTGTTTGTTGACCCAGCTGTCGCACTGACCTGGTTGAGGTGATGTGACCTGCCACCTGTTTGTTTTACCAAGTGCTTGTGTTTAGATATGACTACCATGTGAAGGACTACACATTAACTAGCTTTTTGCTCAGGAACCTTTAAGTGATGCAGCTTATGTGTGTGCCTGTCTGTCAGCTGTCCAGTGGGACCTCTGTTTTGCTGTGTATTGTTGTCTTATACTGGGATTTGTGAAAATTTTATGTGGTTTAGTTAGACAAACTAAATTTAGGCTCACCCCACAGCCCAGGGATACTTTAGATTAAACTGCAGCTGCAGAGATATAAAGACTTACTGGGGTATACCTGTGGACCTATAATGGAATCTCAGCAATAGGCCAGTGATAAAAAATAAAAGGGGGAAAAAACAAAAATTACAAACCAAATGTGTCAGTGGCACCGTGAAAAATGTGATATCAAATGCAGAACAGAATGTCATTTTTCTGTGCTTGGTTTTCCTCGGGATGCACTGAGCCGATACACTAGATCAATATTGCTGCTGATACTGACCTTATTTAGCCGATCAGGTATTGCCATGGCATGACTGATCCACATTCAATACAATATAATATTCTGTGTTTCCACTCTCATGAGGCCAGTGCTGTAATACAGCATTGGCCTCATGTTACTTTATTTAAAGATAATTCAAATAATTCCCCATAGTGAGGTTTGCATATTTATACTGAGAATTAAAGATAACACTGATATTGGATCAGTGATTTACAGAATACCTTGAGTTGAGGTATTTGAATTGGTATTAGGGGAGAAAAAAGCTGGATTGGTTTATTTATCAAATAGTTCCTGATTTAAAATTTAAGAATGCCAATTTGCAATTGTATTTTTATTGCAGTAAAGTTCTTCTATAGCTGCGTGTGTTTAGACAACATTAGATATTTGAGCACTTTTGTAAAATCAGAAAAGGGTGTTTTTTTCCAGTAAACATTTATGTTCTTCAAAGTAAATTATAGCCCCATAGATGACCTCATAACACATAATGTTCCTCACTTAAACCTTTGGGGAAAAGTCAATCACACAGTATAACACAGAGCACTGATGTAACAAATCAGGCTCCCTAAGGTATCTGAACCAGGAGAGGCGAACCAGGCAAATGTTCGGCATCCCCGATCGCCCCACATATTGGCACATTTTGCAATGACAACTATAAACCCCTTAAACCTCCCATAAAGGCCTGTACTGTGCACCAATGCTTCACCAAACCCCCCCCAAGTGGGGCCCCTAATGATGTATGTGTCTCGCCACTGTCTAAAACAGTATTGTTTTGTTACTGGTACCACAGGCCAGATGTTATACTCTCACTGGTATTAATTATCAGACGATATTCTGATAGATTAGTTTACCAGACAACAAAATTAACAAAAATTTGATTTTTTTATAAACCGATTTGTTGTTTAAATCTTTTATGAAGCAAAAAACATTTTCTCAGTCCAGTTATGCTCTTTGTCTGCTTTATGTTGTTGAACATCTTTGGGCTTTGGATGGTTGCTCAGACAAGACAAGAAATTCAAAGGTGTCGCTTTGAACTCTCTTAGAATTTATTATGGCATATGTTTTTCATATTTACTAGATTACACAATTAAACGATTAATCAAAAACATAATATAAAGAAAAAGTGATGACGAAAATAATCATTTGTTAAAATGGCAACATTTTTAAACTATTTCTCTCTTCCTCAGAGTCTCTGAGTTCACCTTTTATATGCATGCACTGTGCTGTTTGTTTCTAAGTCCCTCTGCACTCCTCTGTATGTGTGCGTGCAAAGTGAGCACCTACAGTAAGGTGACCCAGCTCAGCTGGTGCCTGTTTGCATGAGGCAGTCGGCATTTGAAACTTGTCTCTCTCTTCCTCTCATCATTCCAAATCCCTTGTGATCATCAACGACTCTTTGATATGAGAAAATGAAATGGCCGCTTGAGCCAGCTGAACAAGACCTGAGTGTCCAGGCACTTATCCTCCGCAATTACTGCATACCAGCAGTGACTGGGTAAACTGATCCCACAACATACAGACATGCAACTGGAGTTTAATCCTTGTGCTTGACAATCCCTCACTCTGTTTGGCTAAAGGTTCATCAGTCTAATCACTATTTTATTGGAGTCTAAATCTTTGCACTGTAGATGTTATCAGACCTGAGCAGCTCGGGTACATAGTGATCTTTCTCAGAGCTTGAGAGACTCTATTTATAGAGCAGGTTTGAGTACACTGATTTATTTATCACATGTATTCATATGAGTGTCCATATGACATGAGAGGCACTGTGTTACACGTGTTTGTGTTTCTCTTCACTGTATGGTTTGTTATATTGGTCTTTTTTATAAAGCATTTAATTTCAGTAAGTTAGTTAGTTCGAACAGTTAGTTCATAAATACACTTTATGATTTAGCCATATTATTTGATATGAATTGTAAGTAAATACATATTTAACATCTTGTGCTGAAAGAATTTCAGTTTTTAATTCAATGATTTCTAGGCCTACAACTGATGATCATTTACACAGAATAAGCTATTGATTATTTTTCAGATTAATTTATTGTTTAGTCTATAAAACATCAAGAAATACTGATAAATGCCCATCACAAGTTCTCAGAATTCAGGATAACATCTTCATATGTTTTGTTTTGTCCGACTACCAGTCGATTTACTGTGTAAAACAGAGAAAACCTGCAGGGTTTTACATTTGAGAAGCTGGAACATGTGAATGTTTGATATTTTTGCTTTAAAAATGACAGTTATCAAGATACTACCAGATGTAAATCTTTAGTACGAGTCAAAACAGCGTAAGCAGGATCACCATGAACCTAAATGATAATACCTGTCAGTAGTGTTAGTGATAAGTCATCATAACATTGCATGTGTGTTTGTTTTATGTGTGATGGTCGTGTCCATGTAGCCATCTCCCTTTTTTCTCACTGAATGGTTATAAGTGGATCGGTTGCTGAGGGCTGACGGCTGACGGGTCAGGAGGGGCTAGAATAGCAGGTGCACTGTGATGGGCGTCTATATTTAGAGCTGTTTTCAAGATGGGAAAGTGTCTCTCTTACTGTAAACCATGTTGACACACACAGTGTGTGGCACATCATGTATTGTTAGAGCATGTAGGCAAATTACTTGCCATCATTAGCTATTCAGAGCATATGTGTGGTCATATGTTGCATAAGTTATAGCTGCTGCTGCATCACTTAGCATCAGAAGAGTGGAATGCTTTGTTGGAGATGAATTGGACAGAGTAACATTAATGATCAATATAAGCAGAGGATATGCAGAGTCTCAAATAGTGTTAATTTCAGTCTGTTAACATACAAAACATTAAATCCAGTTATTAGGGATGTTTTTTAAGATGTTATCACTGAACACAATCCACTCTTAGACTAATATATTGTCATAACCCAACATCTTGTCCCTTAAAATAAACTTCTGTTATTATATTTTTACTTTCACAACATTAAAACTATGCTCAGTCCAAAAAGTATTACTAACTCTGTATTACTGCAACTGCTGTTATACTGACAAGTATTTTCTCGATTGACTGATCAATAGTTTTTTCTATAAGATGTCAGAAAACTGTGAAAAAGGTCCATCATCCAGTTCTCCAAGTCCTCGTATTGAAGAAGCTGCAACCAGTGACTAGTTGGAGATTAGTTTAAAAAAAAAAAATAAATAAACAATCAAAATATGATGATGATCAAAATACAGTAGTTTCCTAGTTATTGTTGTAGCTTGACAGCTCTTTCCACGATATCTTATAGAAACAGCAATTTATTTTATCATGTAAAATCGTGATATCATATTTACAAGTTGCAGTTTTATTCATGAATATTTTGTCAGTCTGACTCCAGCATGACTGCTGTGTACTCTGGTCACATGCAGGATGAATGTGTACATGTGTGTGTTGGTGCCTGGAATATGTTCATGGGTAGGTTTCAAGCTACGAGAGTAGGTACACGTGTAGCCCAGCTCTGTGAGTGTTATCGACATACAGTACATACACACATAAAGCTCTCTGCAAGGGACAGGGGAGTGTTAACAAGCTTGGACATGCACGAAGAGGCACTGAAACATTTCTGAAAGAGAAATGGAGAAAGGAAAAGGCAGGAAAGGAGAGACAGAATGACGTAGGGACAGAGAGGCAGCTAAACCAAGATGATGGACAAGAGAAAGTGGATGATCTGTTGAAATGAATGAGAGCCAAGCTTCAGTGATAATGGCGATAAAAACCACTGAGACCAATTATCAGTCCAGCAGACAGATAAACTGTCCTCTCTATCCTGTCTGAGGTCAGAATGGAAGGAATGAAACCCCACCATTCCTGCTGTTTAAATCCTCTGTCCCATAGCCCAGTTTAAGAGCCCTGATTGTCCTTAAAATGTCCCCCGTGGTCCCCCAGCAGGTAAACAAACTGGAGTTTAGCCTTTGGCCCCGGTGGTGAGTATTTGAGCCGCCCTGAATTCTCCAGCTCTAAATATACCAGCCCGGTCAGATGTTCTGTACTAATGACACACAACACCCACCAGCCCTTATTCACACAGCAGAGACAGAGGGATCAGGGTGTGATGGAGAGATGTAATGAGGAGGGGGGGGGGGGGGGGGGGGATCCGTCATCTTTTTTCATATCTTGAATTTTTAATTGAACCTCAATTAGACACACTCTACACAAAGGTTTTTCACCTGATATAAATACAGCATGATTGTAAAATAGATTGAGTGGTCCTTTGTTTCTGCATAAATGACAAGATTTGCTATGAGTCCAATGTATGTGGTTTGCTGTGGGCATGTTTAGTGTGTAAGGTGAGGAATCTTAAATAAAACTTTTATTTTTGTGTTTTCACAACATCACAGACATGCTGAGATTATTTAAACGGTCCAAAACTTCTAATCAAACACTAATCTTTGCAGTGACTTGATGAATTTTGTTACTTCCATTGGGAATATCATTGGCCATACCCTCAGATGTTTCCCGTGTTGGCCTCTGTACACATCATAGAGCTTGAGTCCTGAGAGGAAAAGACCTGTGTGGGTGAACCATATGTGTGTAGAGGTTTTACAATTCAAATAGTTGTATGTCAGTTAAGACATCTGACAACACTGCACACCCAGTCCCTACCAATTTTACCATTTCAGGCTCATAATTAATTACTAGGTGACAATTTACAGAAATTTCCTAGAGATATTAGAAAGCCTCTGTAAATCACAATTGCTGTTTGTGTTTGGAAGCTCCATGCCCAATGTGGTAGCTACTGTATATTGACAACCTAAGTTATGCATGTTTGCCTACAGAGTGTTTGTTTTGAGAAGAAAATGCTTCTTCATTAAGTCTGCCACGGTTAGCGAATGTGAAAACAAAGATTTGTTGTTTTTTGTAAAAGGTTGAAAAGCTATAAAGACTGCAATTACATCTGAAAACTGACTTTCATTCTCATGTCAAGTTTCACATGGGGTGATCAATCATTTTAACAGCATATGATACTATTCATCATTCTTTATTCACAGCTACAAATTACCACTAACTGACTCTGCAGAATTATGTTGTACAAATGATCATTTATCTGTTGCTGAGATTTTATGCTGGTGGGGAACACAAACTGTGATGATGATGATGATGATGATGATGATGATGATGATGATGATGATGATGATGATGATGATGATGATGATGATGGACTGGCTGACCTGACTGCTGGTCATCTTTTGCAGAATATCGAGCTGAAGGTGGAAGTAGAGAGCTTGAAGCAGGAGCTCCAGGAAAAACAGCAGCTTCTGGACAAAGCCCTGTAAGTCCTCAAATATTAATCTTAAATATATTGTTGTGAACTTCCAACCCTTAAGTTAAGACTTCCTAGTCTGTAAGTGTGACAGGCAGGTATCAACTGCCCAGCTTCATTAAAATAGTCTACGGAAACAGCCTGTGTAACATAATTGCATCCAGTTATTTTAATGTTTTCTTTGGCCACATAGACTGTTCAATATAGTCTATAGTGTGTATCAGTGGGCAGCTGCACAAGTTGCTCCAGTGGAGTTAGACACTGACAACACAGATGAATCCTCTAGTGTCAGACCTCGTGTGTTTATGTGTGTGGTTGTGCACCTCCATCTATGGATGTTGGCTGCAGAGGAGTAAGTGAGTCCCTGCTAGAGATTATCTCTGATTCTCTACATGGTCCTGTCTTAACGGGTGGTAACACCTCATATCTCTAACAGCTCATATGTCGTGCAGCAGCTGATAGAGGCAACACACACACAAACACACAATGGAGTTACATAAACCTTCATGTATAGGCGAATGCAGTGTAAACACCTAACATGTTAGAATAGTCCTGGTTAGGATTATTGTATAAATGCTGTATGAAAAGACTGATATTGTCAGTGTGGCATACCGATGAGAGAGACCACGTTTTCAGTTTTCAGGGTTCCTGCTTTCTTATTGTGGTAATTGTTTGTCCCTTTTTGACACTCTTAATCCCTTAAAACAGATGTTCACCTCCTCCTGCAGGGCTTCTCTTGCCCCAGGGCGGAGCTTGCTGCAGGGCTTCAGTAGAAGGTATTGGCTCTGCACTACTTTGATTTGGCATATGATAGAGAGAGAATCTCTCTGCTGCTGAAATCGTCAGAGATGCTGCTTTAAAGGTCATGGTTGTTGACCTTTAAATTGGTATGGATCATCACTGGCCAGCTGCTGGTGCTCTTGGAAAGGATAAATTGGATCTTATTACTTATTACTAGTGTCTCTATTTTTGTTGCTGTTGTTGCTCCCTCTCTGCCCATCCTTTACTTTTGTATTGTTACGGATAAACGTGATTTGAAAAGCTGTCAGTGATGTCTTTGATTCTGCTGTCTTCTTGGCCAACAATAATGCTGCTTTATATTTTATTTCTAAAGTGCATAATTTGTGCTGTGCTTGTTGCCACAGAATTGCATAGCCAGTGTCAAAGGTAAATGGTAATCTAACTATCAGCGGGAAAAGTGACCGTTTCTTCACAGCCCCAGCCCTGTGTTTTGAGGATCATCTTGATTGCCAGAAATTACTGCCATAGCCAATCACTGGAGCTGTTGGAAAAACACATCATAAAAATATATGTAACAGTGTTTGTCTGATCTTAAAGCACAGTTGTCAACAGATTCTTGCTAGTTTAAATTGTATACATGTGATATTTTGGGGCATTTTTGCCATTATCCCGTCAGTACAGTGAGAGAGACAGGAAATTCAGGGATAGAGAGAGGGGATGATGCGCAGCAAAGGCCCGCAGGTTGGACTCGAACCCATGGCCACTGCGGTTAGGGTAAGTCTATATGGTACACGCTTTACCAGGTGAGCCACCAATGCCCCTCTAAACTGTATATGTTTTTACTGAATCCTCTGCCTCTGAGTTCTTGCGGAAGCAGTGATTTAGGCTGAAGGTCTTGTCCACTACACAAAAAGGACACTTGTCCAAGTGACAGACATTTGCATTACTCAGACTGGTTCAAAATATCCCAGTTATTTGAGCTGTTGCATGTGGTGGACAGAGTTAAAAACGTAAGTAGAGAGGGTCCAGAACAGGACTCGTGGCGACAGAGTGGCGTGTGCCATTCTGGGAGCAGGAATTCTGGGATAGGGTCGTTGACTGACTAAGTGATATAGACAGATGCTTGTGCAGTTGGGGGCCAAAGGAGTGAGGAAAACACTTATGAGTCATGAGCCACACGTGGTTGTAGAAGAACACAAAGGATGTGTGTGTGAGAGAGATTTCATATTTCAGAGTAAAGTCTAAAATATTCATGTTTCATGCACACAAAACTTTCCCAGTTCAGTTCATTGTTTTACCACGAACACATCTGTCAGTTAATCTTCACATCTGTGACTCAAATCTCTGGTTGAACTCAGTGCTGCTGCCACAGTCGAGGTTACTGTCAGAAGGAAAAAGGATCCTAATTGAATCCATGACTGTATAAACATCAGATCATGTGAACATCACTGCATGTTATTATTAATTATGACAATAAAAGTCTACACCACGGGTGGGGCACGTACTTAATCTGCGCTATAAGTGGAAGGGTGTTGGGTATCCAATGAGCACCGTAGCCGACAGGAAAGTGATGACATATTATTTCTTGGTTGTCTCCATCATGTCCTAATGCTGACCCTCTGACTGCACTTGTGTGTTTTGCTCTTTGACAGCACAACAGCAGAGAGCTTGACCAATCACAATGAGGCAGAGCTGCAGAGACGGTGTCAGGAGAGACAGCAGGAAATTGATCACATGCAGCAAGTGCTTGAGACCAAGATTCAGCTCCTGCAGGAGGTTGGTCCTCTTACACCTTCAGGTATCTAAACTGACACAAAGGTGTCTCAGATTTACAAATGATAACAGCTCCGCTCTGTGTGTTTCCAGGAGGCCCAGCTAGCACGCAGCGAGGCTGAGCGGATGGCGTCGCTGGCTGGATCACACTCCCATGCCTCCCTCCTCTCCCTAGACACCCCCATGGAGGACATCCCAGAGGACGAGAGGCCTCTGAGCATCCTGTCCCCATCGAAGACCAACAAAGACAGGTGCACAAAAAAAATCTCCTCAACCATGAGCAACACCAAACGAAATCCATCTCCAAGTGGCACTGACTGACCACGTCTGTCTGTGTTCAGGTTAATAGAGGAGCTGACTAAAGAGCTTTGCTCCAAAGAGGCACTCATTACAGAGCTGAGCGGAGAGAAGACGACCCTGACATTCAGGGTGGGAGAACTGGAGGGACAGGTTCAGGAGCTGTCTTCATCTCTGCTGCAGAAGGACAAGGATGTGGAGGTATGTGGCCTTTTATTTCTGCTTTGAATGACAACTAACATTGAAACTCTGCAGCTGAGTTGTAGGAAATTGGTTCTCAAACTTCGCTATGTCCTTCCTCTAATCTGAGGTAAAATTCACTGAAGGAACCCTTCGGTGAATGTCTTTCTATAAGCTTTTTCTCCCTCATGTATATAGAGTCAGTCCCTTTACAATTGATACTGTCCTTCTATTATTACTGCATTCCTCTGGACCACCATGTTGTTTCTGGCCAGACTTCTATTCCTGAAATGAGGCTCCTGAAGCAGCATATGTGACATTCCTCAGCCTTATTTTAACAGCTATTCACGTAGGTCACAAGAACAGTTTGCACACACAAACTACTAATTTAACAAACACAGACACTGATGTAAGCAGATGCATCAGTATGCAAGTATTAGTTGTACACATTTAAGCACACAAAAAAAAAAAAAAATTCATAAGTCAGTCTGGGTTTATTTATTCACTTTCCTGTTGTGTGCATTCCCTTCCTCCATAAAGCTTAAGGTTGAAAATAATTATTGATTTCTCAGTTCCTATGTTGGTTCGTACAGTAGGTTTACAGTCTTCTCTGTTACACAGTTCTATCAGGAGGAACTGGGTCGAGAGAGGCTGCGCATCGAACAGGAGATGCAGGTAGGTGCATCGCATTAATGCATAAATTTGAGCTCCTCAGTTTGATATTTAAAACGTTAGTTCTTTAGCCTTCACATGTCATTATACAGTTCTCCACTAAGTGTCAGAGTAGCATCACTATGTTCATTGTTGAAGTCAGACAGACTCTGCCTCCTCATGGAGAAGTGACACATAGCATTTTCACACAAGAGCTGACAACTGTAGATTAAACATGACGCATATTTGAATTATTTAATTTAGTTTGTTGTTTCACAGAAATGACCTGCAGTAAAAGAAAGAGGGAAATATGAAAACTCACAACATGACCAACACAATATCATTTACAATAAAATAAACAGTAAGGTTGTGGTACGGAATTAAGCAACTTCATCTAAATTAGACCAAACAGAAGAAAGCACAGTATTAAAAATATTTTATGAAAGTTATTCTATCTCTGCAGAGCGTTTTGTGCAGAAATCAACATAACAAAATCAATACAACTACTGTGCAGAATAAGAGAACAGAGCATCATTATACCATAGCTGAAAGAACTGACTATTAAGAAGGGCATGGTAAAAAGTAAACCAGTAAGCCAATGAAACATCCTGCAGTGAAGTTAAACTCTGCTCATCTTTGTGCAATCAAATCCTGAACACATGGATGCAAGGGACATAACGCAAAAAGAACTATGTGGTAATTAAAGCCGCAGTGGATGGAAAGTTATGTGAGGCTTGCTTTGAAAGTACAGTCCATCTTACAGAGGATTCTTCTCATCACACAAAGTGCCAGAATCTCATTACATTTACAGGCTTTAGCTGCGCTGACATCCCCAAGGACACATTACTCCTCTGATATGTAATGAAACTACAAATGGAGAGGGACCATTATCTTGACAACAGCTTTCTCCACGCAGAATAAATCCCTACCATTTATTAGTCTTTTAAATTAATATAACATAACAACAGCCATAGCATGACCTGTGCAGTGCTGGTTCTTGTTATTTGGCAACAACCCGAATGTGTGAATGAATGTTTTTGTTGCAAACATATTTGATGCTTGGTGAGTTTCTCTCAAACAGTGTTTTCGTTTGTCAAGGTGCTGCTGCAGGCGTTTTAACTTGTAAATCAGTTTTGGATGAAGGATGCAAATGTACTGGGCAGACAGGCTCTCTGCTCAGATTTCACACTGGATGCATGTGTGTGCGGAAGTGTGCATGTGTGCCTCTGTTAGAGCTCACAAATCTGAGCACCATGTTCAATGATGAACAACTACACTGTATGTGCAAAACATTGGGTCACTATGGTAACAGTGGGCTAGTGTATAATAAGCTTTATAGTATCATTTACAAATGATATGACACTTTTTGTGTTGGCGTATTTACTGTATGTACATAAGAAAAGACGTAGCCTTAACATGAGTATAATAAGAGACAACACTTGTGGTTTTTGATGCCTGAATCGGAACCACATGTGTGTCGAAATACTTGTTGTTGTGTCAGTGCAGAGGACAATTTGACTTTGCAAAATCAATCAAAGGGAAGTGACAGTTGTTTGTTGGGTAAGTGGTGTATGTGTGTGAGAACTGAATGAATATGCTGTTATGTGTATGCCATTGCTTCCATGTTTAGAAAACTTATTTTTGCATTTAACAATTTAGAAAACACCGGTGGAATATTGCTATATCAAAAATGCTTTGCAATATTTTGTAGCTTTAAATGACACCTAGTGCCTTTTGCTGCAATGAAATGATTCAAAATGTGGACTTTGACAAAGTTATGCAGCAGTGAGAGAAACGGTCCTACACACAGATCAGAAGAGATCTTGTGAGGATCATTGTAACTGGGGTTTTGCGCACGCACGTGTGTGTGTGCGCACATTCCCATGAGGTGCCTTCTTTCATATGTGCATGTGTGCATGCAGGCATCTCGCTGGTTAGCAGTTTAGCGGCTCTGGTTTCAGCCAGGTTGTTGATAGGTCAGGTCGACCTTTGAGTGATCTGCGACCCTGACACTGATATCAAGTTGTGTTGTTTCAGACGGACACCCGCCACAAGATCTCTTAATTAGTTCCCCAGGCACCTCAGCCATTTAGATCAATTCTATGTCTAGGGAGAAAGGAGGAGGCGGGAGAAAGTATAAAATGAAACTTCTTAACTCAATCATTTCTGTTCCAATAATAATTTGTACACTGTAAACAGCTAAGTTGTTTATGTTTTTACATTTGTTTGTATTTATGAACATTAAATTTTGAAAAATAAAAGGGAACATTCACAATTACTTAACATACAAATATAACATAGAAATATCACATGTCTAGACTTATTCAGCTGCATCCTTCACACATGTGTTGTAGGCTGTGTACATCCTTCTGAAAACATCTGATTTCAGAGAAGTCCAGACCAGTAATTAACCTTTAAATAATCAGCAATGAAGGACCTGCATGCAGACTCCCAAAACTGTGACTCACACATTAATGTGGATGTGCAGGATCACACTGTGCCCTGAAGCAAAGGAACTGCTTTCAGGATGAAAGTACATCCATGGTCAACAGGGGATTTTTTTTTTTCACTGCGTGTCTGTTTGGAAGTCACAGCATGGCAGCATGACCATCTGTCTTTCTGCCCTCGGGAAAACAAAAATTGTGGTTGCCGCAGAGGCAAACTTGCACAGTCAAATGCATCAGAAAGGCCTTTTTGTTTGACCATCACAGTGAAACCATTGTTGATATATGTGCACCACGGCAACAAGAAACACTAATGATCTTGTAGCAAGAACATGTTTTGACACTCTGTGTTCATCTTTGGAAAATTACACTGGTCTGTTGAGGGCGCTATTAATAGACCAAAACTAACAGACCAGTATGGTTAAACCTTAAATTATTACGTCTTCAGAATGTTTGATTGCACTTTTATTACCTAATGGAGGACAGGGAGCACTTATAACAGTAATTATGTAGCTGCAACCAATACTTGTTTGTTCATTTATATATGATAACTGACTCAAACCACTTATTGATTATCTAAACATTAATCTGTCAAGCACTGACTCTCTGATGCTGCCAGTAAGATAATATCCTCTATTCAAAGTTTGTCCTTATATCTTTACATCACCACACAGCAGCCGTCATCTTACCAACTGGTTTTAAGGCTCACAATCTTATGATTAGTAGAGAAAACATCCTAACTCCACAGAGCTTCTTGGCTCGGCCTGATAAAATTGAATATAATGGTTTTTTTTGTCAGAACCCAATGATATTCAGCTTATAAAACAGAGAAAGGCAGAAAATCTTGTGCCGGATAAGTCACTTAAATAATTAATTGATTATGAAAATAGTTGGCAATTAATTTCCTGTCAAGTGACTAATCATTTAATCCACCAATAGTTTCAGCATTAGTTTGTATAAATTATTTCATATACAGTACAGTTTAAACTCAAATACTAGAATATAGAAACTGGTTCAAGAGTCACCCTTAGGCTGTGTGTGTGTGTGTGTGTGTGTGTGTGTGTGTGTGTGTGTGTGTGTGTGTGTGTGTGTGTGTGTCTGTCCATTTGATTTATCATAATATTATTATCTCTAAAAAAGAGAGAATTATTACACATATACTTACATGGTAAACCTCGTAGAACAACACTACTGTATTATCGTGTCAATAAAGAAATATAATTTGAAAAAAAAAATAGAACAATATAGAATAGAGTCTGTGTTGCACTCAGTTGTATTTAATTTTACAGAGCGTCACTAATGTTAACATGCTACTGAGCATTTCACCTGTTCAGTCAGGCGAGCGAGCAGAGCTTAGTAAACCGGACCGGAGGAAGTAACCGACTGCCAGGGTACATTACTCCGTCTCTTTCACATTAAACCTTAAATAAAGCGGATATTCGCTGGTTTTACGTTTATTCGTGTGTTTCTTAATGAAACTCGTCGTAATGAATCGGAATCATAGTGGCTATTAAACCGTGAGCACCCCTATTTGACTGCATCCGGCGGCTTCTCTACCCCCCTCTTCCCTGAATGGTGCACTCCGCCGCTGCAGGTCTAGATCAGGCAGCCACCGCGTTATCAGCCCGGAGGATCTCCGACCGCACGGAGGAGCCAGTCTGATGTGCGCGTGTCTCCTTCACGAGCTGTCGGTAACAGCTCTGAAATGAATGAGGAGTCCATTCCTCCGAACACGGACACCGGGGAAAGAATCAGATGACTGTCCTGGGACGCATGTTACTGTTCCGTGTCCGTGTAAAAGGGCAGCGGATTATTACCGATACCCGGTCGTAATGAACCTGATGGCGCGTGCGGTGCGGCTCGTGTGTCCGTGACAGCCGAGGGATGGTGCAGAGGAGCGTGCGGTGCTGTCGGGACATGCTAATCACACAGTATACGGATAAATACTGCATCTGTTTGTCTAGACTTCAACATCTGTGGGGGTGTACGCCATATTCCCGATGCACCTGCACCTCCAGCAAATGAACGGTGATCCTGAGCTGATGGAAATCTTTACATGATAGTTACAGTATCTGTTAATCTGCTTTTACCTCACCGTTTTCAGTGCTGCCAAGAACCACATGTGCAACCATTCTCTACAAGCCTGGAAGACTGCTTCTTCTTTTCTACCTCATCTCATTTCTCTTTAAGCCATTGAATTTAATGCCATTGTGTGGACTGGTGCCATGAAGAGCTTTACACTATATCAGATGCAGAAGGCTTTTTATTGTAATATGTGCTTAGTCTGAGGCAGCTTGAATGACAAATTCATCATAAGGATCAAGGTGTCCTCATGTTAGAACAAATAAGAAATTCTACCACTGCTGCATGATTATAAACCTGTGGAATGCTTGATCTCAAGATGAAGGAGACGTGTCGCATCTGTGGCCGGGAGCTCTGCGGTAACCAAAGGCGATGGATCTTCCACCCCACTGCCAAACTCAACCTGCATGTGCTGCTGTCTCATGCTCTGGGGCAAGAGCTGACCCGGGACGGCAGAGGAGAGTTCGCCTGCTCCAAATGCACCTTCATGCTGGACCGCATGTACCGCTTCGACACAGTCATCGCCCGTGTGGAGGCCCTGTCTATTGAAAGGCTGCAGAGGCTCCTGCAGGAGAAACATCGGCTGAGGCAATGCATTGGTGGGCTCTACCGGAAAACAAATTCAGAAGAGGGTGCAGGGACGATCAGTGGAGGCAATGAAGGACCAGGAGATGGTATGGTGGACATTTCAGGTCTCACCCATGCGAAGTACTGTGCCCTTCTCCAGGATGACCTGGTCTACTCTTTGTATGAGTCCTGGGCTGACGACAGCCTGGACAGTCACCATCACCACCACCCTCAGTGTCCTGTGGGTCCAGGGTCAGAGGTTACAGTTGCCGGCTCACAGCGCTGTGTGCACAGCACTCCCAGGAGGTGTCGAGGATGTTCCTACTGGCGGGTGGCAGACTCAGACTACGAAGCTGTTTGTAAGGTGCCCAGGAAGTTGGCACGGAGTATTTCCTGTGGGCCATCAACCAGATATTCAGCCAGTGTTATCGGAGGTAGTGTGATTGGAGGAATAGGAGGTGTTGGAGAGGGAGACAGAAAAAATGTGGAAGATTCAGAAGAACCCCCCTCCTCTCTAACTCTGGTCCCTGGTTCTCGGGAACCCTCAAGGACATCAGACAGTGATCGCACCCTGGCTGGACGAGCCAGCTCCAGCCCCTCTATAGCATCCCTGGAGACAGCTGAGGAATACATCCAGCCTGGAGCCATAACAGATGGTCCAATGAGCTCCCCCAGGGACGCCATAGATGACCGGATATCTGACTCCCTCTCTGAGGAGCACATAGGAGCCCCGCATGGCCAAGGCTCACCTGGGCTCAGCCTCCCTCTGGCCCTCTGCTTGCTTCAAAGCTATGCCGTCTACCGGCCAGTCCAGAGCCTTAAGGGGAGCAAGCTGCCAGTGCTGATCAGACGGAGCTCCAGTAATGGAAGCAGTAGGCTGGGCTTCCCTGATCCTGTCCTGGGAATGTTGTATGGAACTCCAGATGGAGAAAGAGACAACAACATGCTGACACCTGAGCTGGAGACCCCTCTGATCAGGCTGGATGTCAGGATGGCTCAGGGTCTGAACCTGACTGACATGGAGGATCTATTAGAAGATTTGTACAAAGAGTATCCTCCCCCACCTCCCCACCAGGTATAAATCTTGATGAGGATGGTGATGGTACTGAATACAAATTTTCACTACTCAAAGATGAGGCAACTTGTAGTGAATTTTGCCTATGCACTGCAAATCAGCAATATCTGCAGTGAACCACCCCAACAGGCTTTGATGTTTGACATACAAACAGTGCAGCCTGTCTGCAAAACGATTATTCTCACCACTTTTTTTAGCTTAATTAGCCACATAATCCAGCTGTCAGTCACCTAAATCCTCCCCATGGCCTCTACTACAAGCTTTTATACTCAGGAGGATGTGAACTACAGTGGTGTGTGCGTGTGTGCGTCTTCTGCTTAGTTTTCCATGTGTGGGAATACATTACATGAGCAGTCAGGTGTGGGTAAGAGGTGACACACGACATGGCCTAATTACCTGGTGTGTGTGGGCACATACAAGGAGGTCATTATTCATTTCAATGAAGTAGAAAATAAGATTATCGAGTGAAAACAGACATTTTTCACGATTTATCGAGTGTAAAATATCTTTAAATTTAAAACCAGCATTTTTAATATCTATTTGAAGATGAGGATACACAGTGACTTCTGTGTAGCTGGTAATACTCTGAAGCATGAACACAGTCTGCAGACAGATGAGTCTCCCAGTTTTTCCAGTTATAAATTAGGTTGCAGCACACGATTTTCTGCACCACTATGCGAAAACAAGTGTGTGTTCAGTATTTGCATCTATTAAAAAGCTGACTTCTTCAAAATAATAATCAGCTTTGATAGCTTTTGAATTTGCCATTGAATGAGATGTTCCTCCTTATTTGGAGTGTGTGATCTCGGTTCCCGTGGCTGCTGACTGAAGTAGGTTAGATGTGGGGAGACATTAAGATAGAGTGACTCCAACACTGGCCTATTTTCACTCAGAGCCCTTGAGGCAAAAGTGATCCACGCAATGTCAGACCACCCTGTCATCTCAGTACTGGTTGGCTACTACAGTAACGCCATTTAAGTAAGTTAACTTTAGCATTTCTATTAGGAAAAAATTACTAAAGTAAAATTCTGAATATATAATCTCAGCTTCATGAAACCATGTCAGTATATCATGGTAATAGCCTTCCTTTAGTTTGTGAAAGTTGGAATTATTTATACACTGGTTATGTAAAGATAATGTTAGCACAGAACAATTTGGACACACTCATTCATGCAGATGATCACACAGCACTCCGGAGGCTCTATCCTTGTATCAGCTTTTTTACAAAGTACACATGAATGAGCAGAGTCTCTAAATGTTGTTCACATATAGTGTTACATAATCTGCTGTGGAAGTTATGCAGCCTTTAGCCTCTGTATTTTTCATGTATTCTGAGACTAAAAAGTATCATTCATATATATATATATATATATATATATATATATATATATAGATACGTATATCTTCTTAAAAAAATAATGCAGCTACTCTTCTCTCCTTACTTTATTGTCTTTAATACAGAGTCTCGTTGAGGAGCAGCAAAGTCAGCTGAACCAGTACGAGTGTGCTGCTGGTCAGTGTGTCAGTGAGCTGCAGAAGGCCCAGCTCCAGGTCCAGTCCCTGCAGGTCAAGATCCATGAGAGCGAGGCCAACAATATGGTAAAGACACATAAAATGCCTCTTTACAGTTGGATATGTTTGATACAAGCACACCTGAGACCTGATGACAGCCTAACAGTCATCTCTGTCTACGTCTGCAGAAGCTGCAGGAGAAGCTGAATGAGATGGAGTGTGAGCTGCGTTCTCTCCGCCAGGAATCTCAAAGTCAGGAAAGAACCATTCAGGGCCTCACAGAGTCTATTAGCACAAAAGACAGTGAGGTGTGTGTGTTTTTGTTTCCTGCATTAAGTAGTGAATTAACAAAGGTCAGCCAACATGAGAGGATATCTGTTGAGAATGTCCTCAAACATATGATTCATTCTGCTTTAAGGCCCAGGAGCTGTACCAGATGATTGAAGGACAAAACACCACTCTGTGTAAGCTGCGAGAAATGGCCCACCGCAACCAGTTCACTCAGAGCAAGGTGAGGACTTATGCACATATAGCGGTGCAAACCCTGATCCAGAACCCTCCTTTTGATAGTGAGAAAAATTGTCTTCAGGCTGATGACCTTGATCTGTGGTCATTCCTTCTCCAGGCTCCAGAGGGGGTCAGTGAGTCCTTGACGCTTGCACAGCTTCAGGACGAGCTGGTGGGGGTGCAGAGCTCCCTGTTCTCCCTTGGTCTGGAGCTGGAGGCCAGCCAGAGGAGTCTGAGACAGAGCCAGAGGCAAGGAGATGACCTGGTGAGGTTCAAGGACAGACTGAACTCTGATCTGCAGGAGGCACTGCAGCACAGGGAGGTCACAGAAAAACACAACCAGGTTAGTTTTTTTGTGAATCTGTGAGCGCAGGAAAACCAAACATTTAGAGGCAGAAGCGTGTGTAACCTCTCATCTCTGTGCTGCAGGACCTGCGCTGTGCCCTTCAGAAAGCTCGCTCTGAGCTTCAGGCTAAAGACGCAGCTCTGAAGGAGAGCGATGCAGAGAAGCACAGTGTGCTGCAGGAAAAAGAGAGAAGCATCACACAGCTCAAACGCTCTCTGCAGGACAAGGAGCAACAGTTACAGGTAATACACACTGTGCATACATACACTATGTAGATACACAGATATGCACACATGCTTAGATGTCTTAAAAATCGTTACATCTGTAGGAGAACTCGGACATGTTGGAATCAGCAGGAAGCTCCAAACCAAGAGATGCCCTGCTGGAGAAACTGAGAGAGCGTATTAAAGATAGAGACAAGGCTCTGGAGGTAAAACACAAACTCACACACAATAGTGAGTGGATGGAAAAATGCTCTTAATACTAAAGACTACCCTTCTCAAATACTGTTTCATGTGGATCAGTGTTACTATACCCTATACAAAAACTGTGTGATTCATGGAGCAGCCATGGGAGTCTTGCAGGGAAAATTAATCAGAAAAGAGGCAAGTATGCATTTATTTAGTATGCAAAATCCCTCAAAAACCAGTAGTCCAGCGTAAAATTCCACCACCAGTATACTAAAAGATCTTGATGGGAGCTGTGTTGGACAGACGAGAGGGAAAATGCTATTTTATAATAAAATGTACCATGTAAAGAGTTCATCTTCAGTTGCAGGAGATGCTCCCAAACAAAAATGTTAACTTCATACCCTGATATATTGAATTGAATTAGTTTGTAAGAAAAAAGACCTTTTCAAAACTGCATATTGGCCCCTTTTTTTGCTGTCAACTACAGAGCTGAACACAGTATAGAACATGATAAATGTCACAGCTGCGGGCGCCCAGAATAGCAACAGTGTGATTTATCCCCTTTCCCTGTCTGCAGCGCTCCATCGATGACAAGTTTCGCTGTCTGGAGGATCGCGAGGGCCAGGTGAGGAGGCTGCAGCTGGCCCTCAGGGAGAAGGAACGAGACCTGGAGAGACTGCGCTGCATCCTGTCCAACAACGAAGAGACCATCACGGTACGCTCATTACACACAGTGCAATGATATCAGATCAGTTTATACTAATGCAGTGGAATTATCTGATCTGGAAAGGCCAGGTGGGAGTCATTTTGCCCACAGAATCAGGTCAGAGGTCCATCAGCAACTCCAAAACAATAAATATACATTCTAGATATATGTACTTGAGGTATTATATTTTGCTTTTTGTGTGTGATTGTGACCATCAGAGTCTGGACAGCTTGGTGCGAGGCAAAGAGCTGGAGCTGGAGCAGGCGGCAGAGGCCTACAGGAACCTCCAGTGGCTGAAGCAGCAGAGTGAGGAGAAGGAGAGAAACACCCTGAGAGAGAAAGACACCATCATCAACCAGCTACAGGCGGCCCTGCAGAGCCGCAGCCAGGAGACACAGGTAACACACACACACATGCACACACACACACACGCACACCGTTTTATGCTTTTATTATCATGGCTTCTGTTTGCTGTGTAATTTTCAAAGCTTTGGAAAAACAGCCCTGGTCGGCAAACCTGTGTGTTCACTTTCACAAACACAACAGGTGTGCTGATGCAGCCTTTTTCTGGGTGTATGTTGCTTTGTGTGTGTGTGTGTGTGTGTGTGTGTCTGTGTCTGTCTGTCTGTCTGTGTACAGGATCTGACAGCCGCCCTTGTTGCCAGAGTTCAGGCCGGCCCCACCGAGGTTGTGGAGGAGCTGAAGGCTCGGCTGGCACTGAAAGAGAAGCTGTTCCAGGAGCTGCTGTCAGACCGCAGCCGCCAGTCTAATGAACATCAAACACAGGTCCAGGATCTGCTCAGCACTCTCAGCTCCAAAGACCAGTATCTGCAGGTAGGGCCATGTTGCTGGTACATGCAACTGATAGATTGTACGCAACGAAGTTGAAAAGCCTTCAGCTTCTTCACTCTGTCTCTCTCAGGACTACTCCTACAGGCTGTCCTTGGTGGTTAGTGAACGCACCCGCCAGCTGCAGGAGCTACGCAAACAGCTGGCGTTGAGAGAACAAGAGCTGAGCGAGCTGAGGCGGGACAAGGAAAGGGAGATGGGAGGAGAGACAGCACATCTGCAGAGTCTGCTCAAAGAGAAGGAAGCCTTTATCAAGGTATCTGTCCATGATTGTATTCCCATGCTCTGTGTCCAGTACACCTGATCTTCACAGTATACTTTATTCATTAGGAGCTGATGCAGGGCCAGGAAGAGGCGATGCAGCTGTCTTCTAAAGAGAGTGAGGCAGAGGTGAAGGCTCTCCAGGAGGAGCTGCAGCTGGTACTGAAGAAGGAAAAGGAGGCTCAGGTATCTGTGTGGATGATCAATTAAAACAATCTTTGTTTTTTTTTATATCTTACAAGTTATAGCTTTGTGTCCTCTCCCTGCAGAAGGAGCTCTCTGTTCTGCGTTTGTCTTTGGCTCACCAGCAGGTCGATCGAGTTGCCCCAAAAGACAGCACAAATCACCAAGTAAGATTTTCCTTCATTCCCAGCCAATAAGACAATATTCAGGGGTTTGAATGACTTAAGAATTATGCACCTAATGTATATCTTCACCCCCCCCACCCCCGCCCCCCATCCTACCTGCCAATCTGGTCTAGTGCGTGCTGGAGCAGCTTGTGTCAGAGTACAACAAGCTGAATGACGCCCTGAGGGCAGAGAAGAGATTGTACCAAAATCTCATGCAAATTCACACCAAGAGTGACAGGTAGGGAAGCTGCACCCAGCCCAGTTCCCTGTGAATACAGTAAGTTGCAGTTTTTAATTGCTCTTGCCCTAAAGACACTTCTTTGTTCTCCTCCTCTCCGCCTCGCAGCAGCTCAGAGAAGATCCAGGCCCTCCACACTGAGCTAGACTCGGTTCAGGCACTCCGCGGACAGCTGGAGGGGGTCCTGGCCAGGACCCGTAACATGGCCCTGGTGCTGGACAGGGCTGCTAAACGGCAGCCTGACTTTGGAGGTGGGGATGGGCAGGGTCCAGCCTCCAGGGCTGCAGTGGGCACTGTCACTAATGCTCCGTGATGCTCTGTCTGACCACAGCTCGACTGAGTTACACTCACACTCTTTATGTGAGATGAAGCTGCCTGTAGCAACTGATGGTCAGTTTTATCCTTAAGTGAACATGATAAAGCACAATCTGCTCAGAGTATGAATCAAAATCAAAAATCTGACCCTCAGTCTGCAGGAAGCTTCGTCCAGATGGCGCAAGCACTACTCACAGTGGCAGCTGCCTGTTCAGATTAACCTTAATGGTATGAAGTGGCAACGTGCAACTCAAGAGTCTTATTTATTAATAGATTTCATGAGTGTGGTGTGAATATGTTGTTCTATTGTTTCATGAAAACTGCCTGCGTATTGCTTTGCAGTGCGACTGTTGTTGTATTGCCATTTCTGTGTACTGTCTCTCACCGGTGTCACTCTTCCAGCCTTACTGTCACAGTGAAGTTACGTCTTGTGGAGAAACTCAAGCTCATGCCTTACAGTGAAACGTCTCACCATCCATCATTTGTTTTATATCATCTGTTCGTGAACAGGATGTGCACACTTAACAAGGCCCAAGATACAAATCCAAACAAAAGATGGCCAAGTCGTTCCCCTCAGTTCAGCTTAACCTTGGATTGCTTTCATACTCGCTTTTATACTGTAGACCTGCTCTGCTGTAGTTACATTTTAGTCTGACAGATATGCATGAAACATATAGTCAGCCACATTAGATATAAGGCGCTAGGTGCCTGCTGATTACTTCAAAGTAACGTTATGGTAAGTTAATATGATATGTATTGTTTTTAGTTTATCTGCTTGTTGAACTTCAGTTCAGCTTTGTACCAACATAACAGGAAAATATTATATATATAATAAGTTATTTTACAGTCTGGACTGTGCTCTCTATATAAAGCACATGAGATGTGAATGCCAGAAATAATAGTTGCTCATTAAATATTTATATTAGGCAGAGTACAATTTCTTGGGATGTGTGCCCTGATCAATCATCAAGCCTCAAAGATGGAATCCTTGTCAACACCTCTTTTTTTTTTTTTTTTGTATTTTAAATGCAACGAAAATAAACATGTGCTGGCTTTTTGTCAAAAGCAGCTCTGTTATGGATTTCTCTTTATTGTGTTTAATTGGGAGTTTGTTTTAAGAATATCCCAAACCTGAAATCCCCTGCGTGCTCCTTGATATACCTTCCTTTTTTCCTCAGAGGTCAACCAACAATTGAACCAATCCTCAGTGTAGAGATACTATTTACATGTCATCCTCAGCCTCCTCAGTTTGCCTCCTAGTTTGTCCTAATATACATTTTTATAACCGTAAGAACACACTTATAAATGTCTTGAAACATTGTCACATTTAAATGTCAGAAGATTTCTGTAGATAATTCAGTTTTAACGTTTACTTGTAAACATCTACATCAAGCTAGAATGTGTATTACAAGACATTTCCAATCCAAATGAGTGAGTTTTGTTCATGTCCTTGATCCCTCATGCATGAGATTGTGGCATGGTTTTCATGTTTGCATGGCTGTTCTGCTCTAATGCCCAATTAGATGTTCACTACACTAAAATGCAAAATCCACCAAATAAGGGAAGCTCATGTGAGCCCTTTCACTCAATTATTCCCTTATATCAGAAAAAAACAAATGAAATCCATGTTAGTTTAAATGATAGATACACTGATCAACAGACCCTACAGTGCCTCTTTCTACATGTCCCCAGTATGACAGTGGTGTCAGTATGTAGTGTCACAGTGTGTAAACAGGGCCCCACATTCAGTCAGTTCAGCTTACAGAGCACATTGTTGAATCAATAATAACCCAGCACTTTTGCTCCATGAATTTCCTGCCTTCTCACCAGCGGCACAGAGAGGTTTCATATATTTCACTTTCATCCTTGTTTGCGGGTAGAGACATTTTTAGTTGCCAAATGTCTTTGAACTTTCCCTTGTAATGGAATAATCCCATAATAAGTCGTAACAATACATAGAGGAACTGTAGACATACACACCCATACACCTATGACTCACATCTAGCACTGCGCAGTGTGTGTGTATATGTAGTATGTTCTGCGTATGTGCGGGTCTGTTTCGAAGCATTAGGGCCTATTATGTAAAACAGTTTTCCTTTGAAATTCCTGCTAGTCATTTTCCTCCGAGCCTCTGCTTCCTGGCAGCAAACCAACATCCATTTATGTGTTCCTCCCTCACTCTGTGTGTGAGTGTGTGTACAATATTTTAATAACATGAAATGACACTTATATGCTGTATACATACTATGTTTTAGCACATGATCACCACCGTCCTTTTATGTGTGTGAATATAAATGATCCCAAATCCATTACATTTGTTTTAGTTCACTTTCTCATAAACACACACACACTCGTACTAGGTTGCACCGCCTTAAGTGTGTTTTTGGCTGGCTGGCAATGTATGACATAACATTTCCCTTCAGTGCCACGGCTGGTGATTCAGTGTACAGACAGAAGTGTGGAAAGAATGGGGTAGAGGGTGAACGCTACAGAGGGAGAGACGCAAAAGTTAAAGAAGAAGACGGAGAAACTTTGGATTAAGATTTCAACAAAAGAACAAACAGCAAGTGGATATTGTCCTTATATGGTTTTTGTGTTTCCAGAGCTCAGCACAGAGGAGGAGGAGGGAGACGATGAAGATGGCAGCAGTGACGAGTTCACAGACAGCATAGAGGACGATGATGATAAAGTGACGGCCAGGAGTTTGGCTTTCATTCAGGTAAAATGCTTCTATTTATATTTCAAAGTTAAATACCTTTAAGGCAGATTTGTTGATTTCTTACTGATTTAAATCTTGGAGAATGTACTTCATACAATCCCTTGACTTGAATAGAAATTTAACTTTTTTTCTTTTTCTTTTCTAGACTTCTGTGAAGGCTCATGAACCTGAGGGTGTGACTGGAGGGCTAGCGAGGGGGCTGCTGTCCCAGAGAGCTGATGTAAAGCAGCTTGAAGAAGCAAAGACGACACTTGAAGGCCAGCTCGAGGAAATAAGGTTACAACTGGAGAAGGATGGATACGCCTCTGTGGCCCAGATGAGGTGCGTATTTGTCTCAGATCCTCGGTAAACTTTATGTTTTAATTGTCTAAGAGGACTTCATTGACTCTTGTGTTGTTGTCTCTGCTGTCTGAGCTGCTCAAGAGGTTTAAACCTGACAGCTCCATTATGCTGATGTCGATTTGGCTTCATGTTTCTGTCTGTCTTCCACTAGGAGTGCACTGCAAAGGCTACAGGAGGAAAACCGGGCTTTGAAAGAAAGCCAAGGACGAGCTGGAGTCCTGGGACTGAGGATGAACACAGAGACAAATCACAGGAGTCTGAACCAGGAAGAGGAAGAGGAGGAGTATGAAGAGGAGGAGGAGGAGGAGGATGAAGAGGAGGATATGGAGGAGGAGGAGGAAGAAGATGAAGAGGAGGAAACATCTCCAGTGCCGGTGGGGAAGCGAGGTTCTCTGTGTGTCAGTCCGAGTGAAGAGAGAGGGAAGAGGCACTGCACGAGGCCACGCTCTCTGGACCTGGGAAAGCTGACGTCCCGTCATAACACACACCAGACTGAAACGGTAACAACACACTATACTTTTAAATAGATATATAATAAGGTGATGTTTGAGTGACTTACATCAGCAGCTAATAACTATCACAGAGGAGTTATGAATCTGCTGCAGTAATTAAGAATTTTTTTACTTGTCTTTCAATTTATATAATAATATTGTCAAATAAAGGTCCAGGGGGTAGAGAACATATTAGGAACAGCTCACAGTGCAGTTTGATTCAGCACAACAATGACACCACAGCAAACATGTCAACAACAAGAAAAAGATCTTAGCTGCATCAACACCTCTCTGACACAGTCTCTACAAAACTGAATGTAATAAGATTCAAATATCTTTATTGCATGGTTAATCTGTAGGATTATGCAAGAGATTGTTTCTCATGTTATTTTGTCCACCCTTTGTTCAATATGGTCATTTTTACTATGATACGCAGGCACAGAACTCATTTATGTTTCCCTCCACACATCTGACAATGTCTTAAAGAGAATAAAATGGCAAACAATGGTTGTGGGAAAAGTGCTTGCATAATTTAGCTAAGTAAAAGCGGCAAATGCCATTTGGATGGGAAAATAGCCCATTAAAAGTTCTAATTAGATTTATAAATTGTAAACTTATTGGCAATAAAATATCACAAGTAAAACTTCATTTTGAATGATGGTTAATGTTAAATAATTGAGGTACTGAAGTGTAATCAAGTTTTTTTATATTGTCAATTTAAAAGTCCTTTAAGTAAGTAGTAATTTAAAAATGAATCATGTTTTTAAGCTACAGTATATTTTGCATGTAAAACATTGTTTTGGGAAAGTGAAGAGAACTGCAGCTGGCAGATTAATGATGTAAAAGTGCTTTGTTATGTTCCACCTCTGTGAATAAAGCAGTGTCTATGCTCGCTGCAAAGCAGATTTTAGTGATCACTGCGGGAGCAGCTTTGCCTCCAGGCCCTGCCCTCCTTTTCTCCCTGACTTCTCATCACTTTGCTCTCTATTTACGGTCTCTATGTACCGGTGTGATGTTCTCTTTAGTCTCGTGGTTGTTTACATAAGTAATGGAGCTCTCGCTGCTGCACCTTCCCATGTTAAAATATTCATATATTAACAGTTAGTATCCTGCTGTCCTGCTGTATGTGATGAACATAAGCTCCCACTTGTTAAACCGATGTAAGTGACATACTTTACCTGCAGTATCATCCTCCATCCTTTGTATACATGTCAGTTGCTTACACACTTTATTGCTGCAGGAGGTGGAGCCTGCCGGTGACAGCAGTGAGGTGGGAGCGCTCTGGTGGGATAAAGAGGAGGGTCTCAACGAGCAGGCTTCCCGCCTCCGCTCCGATCTGGCTCTGAGCCACCAGGAGAACAGAGAGCTGCAGGAGAGGCTGATGGTGTCTGAGGCCACGGTCCACGCTCAGGCTGAACAACTGAAGGACTACAGAGATCTCCTCAGTGAGTCATTCTCAAGGACATGTTAAGGGAATGCAGACATACTGGAAAAAAAAGTGTTCAAAAGCACAAACTAACATTTGTTAGTGTACAAGATTTCAGTTTTTCTTTTGTGTCTATGCAGCAGAGACATCGGTCCAGCAAGCCAGTAAACAGGTGCAGGTGGATCTTCAGGATCTGGGTTATGAGACTTGTGGTCGTAGTGAGAACGAAGCTGAGAGAGAAGACACCAGCAGCCCAGGTAACAAACAGATTCAAATTCCTCTTAAATCATAATAAATAACATTATTTTTCTCCTGTGAAACACATTCAACAATATATTTCTGCTTCTCTCCGTTCTACAGAGTTTGATGACCTGGAGATGTGCACATCCCTGTCCCATCAGCAGGACTATGAGGGTGTGGGCAGCAGCTGGTACGCTGGTAACTGCAGCAGTAACAGAGGAGCTTATGAAATGGCGGATGAGTCCTCTCTCCAGCACCTGGTCCAGGATCTGCGCTCACAGCTGACCCGCTGCCACAAGGTGATCCGTGGGCTGCAGCTGCGTGTCCGCTCCCTGTCTGCCACCAGCGACTACGCTTCCAGTCTGGAACGCACCCCTCGCAAGGTACTGCAACATTAATCAGCTGCTCTGTAATACTCACTGTAATATCACTGAAAGTTCATAAACTTTTTTTTAATCCTCACCTTCAAGGTAAACTGGGCATTTGAGACATCACCTGCCCCCAGCGGTGCGGAAGAGGATGAGGGCTGGATGTCTGACACCCAAGGGATTCGCTCAGGGTCCAAACCCAGCAGGGAGCTGCAAGAACTGATGGCACGAGTTGCGTCACTGGAGGCGCAACTGAAGAGCTCCAGACAGGAGGGAAAAGGCCAAGCAGAAGAGGGGAAATGTGCCACATGGCCCGGGTGAGTGAGGCAGAGACAGAGAGGCAGTGGTTAAAGAAAGAAGGGGAAGGGAAGAGGGGGCCTAGTAAGGGTTCGCAGTGCCTGTATATACCCCAAGGCACCTCAGTTTTATCTAGAATTGGTTAACAGATGCACATGGGAATGGTTAGTCATAAGACTTAAAGCCTGTGGTGCTCTGAAAAACATCATAACATTCCTATTAATTCTGAGCCTCCTTGTGTCCCTCTCCGATACTTTTCCTCCCTTCACAGGAAGTACAACTCTCTGATCCAGGCACAAGCTCGTGAGCTGTCGCACCTGAGGCAGAGGATGAGAGAGGGGCAGGGAGTCTGCCACATCCTCACCCAGCACCTGGGTGATACCACAAAGGTACCGCAAACCCTTGTGCATTAATCGATTCTTCATTTTCTGGGCCATGTGCAGACGTTTTATGGTCAATATTCTTATCCTTCTTCAAATTCTCAACAACATTCAGGCCTTTGAGGAGCTGCTGCGAGCTAATGATATTGATTACTACATGGGTCAGAGCTTCAGAGAACAGCTGGCACAGAGCATCGCCCTATCACAAAGAGTGGTCACCAAGATCAGTGGACGTAAGAAACATCTTCCCCTTTGCGCTAAACGCACAGAAAGACACCACTTTACATTCTTGTGGTCTTGTTCTGTCTAAATGGTCTTTCCTGAACTTTGTGTCCCTCTCCTCTTCTGTTGTTTGGATTTGGTTTACACAGGCGACCGTGCAGAGAGCAGTGATGACAAGACGGGCCATGAGTTGCTTGCCCTACGGTGAGTCGACTTTATCATGTCGCCATGCTGAATGTACTGCATGAGCAAAAAAGAATATCTTTACCATAACACAACTTGAAGTGGTGGTAAGGTTAGCTGTCATGTGAGGCCAGTGTGAGAGAGAGATTTAATTTAAGATGGACCTCAGTGCGTACATTCACACCTTCAGTTATATAAGATACAGAGTCCTGCCCATGCATATACAGTATATATATTACATTTGGGAGGTGAGGAGTCTTCATGGTTGGTTGCAGGTGTCCACATGTGTAGGACAGGTGAATGTTTACAAGCTTAAAGATGAGAAATCAGAGCTAATCTGTTTCATGATTCAGCTGCACAGTTTAATGTTCAGATTACGTAATGTCTACAAGTGTTTTTATAGTATTTAGACTCTTCATCACTCGTGCATCAGCAAGGCAACAGGCTGTAGTATCACCTGCGGCACTGTGATCAGTTTATTAGCTCACTGTGTAGAGCACCAGCTCTGTCCTACTGATTAGTTTACTTTGTCATGTGACTCGCTGCAGCATGCGAGGAGCCGTCCACACGGCAGACAGACGGTCGGTGTTAATCCACACACAGGCCAAAGCACGGATCCTTTACTGTTAAGTTGCTTTAGATGAACAGACTTGCAGGTGTCCCACCAGCCGGGCTTAAGAGGCTCAGTGTGACTGTCTTTTGCTGGTGGTACATCACCCTGCTGAGTGCAATCTAAAAGAAGGAGTTATTTATTGATTTCTCTCATTTTGACATCTGCTCCTGTATTTATAGCTGCTGCATTTTTGTTGAGTTTTTTTTTAAAATTCATTTTCCAATAAATGTTATTTATAAGGTCGTCTAGAAGTCTGGGTAAAGTAAAAAAGAAGCAGAAGACATCACAGACTGTAGTCAGCTGTTTTCCCTGCGTCTTTAAAGCTGACTCAGCTCTGTCTCTGGTGCATCAAGGACTTGCAGTTTGTGGACTGGACTCACAGTCAGATGGGTCCCTTGTGGAAAGCTATGCTTTCTAAGAACAGCTCCATATACAGGGACTCCCTGTATTCTTTTTCTGTGGGTCAAAGCCAAGCTAAAGAGACAGCCTTTTTTAGGATGCTGTTGGAGAGAGACAGGGAGGTCATGCTTCAACAGCTGAAACAGTAAGAGACGCACACGTAGTCCACTTCACATTTACATTAAGAACTCCACTGTAAAAAAAAACACAAATACTGGTAAATGGTTGTGGATTGGTCCAAGTACAGCTGAAGGTCTGCTCGGATAATATAATAATATGTCATTTTATCTAGTAGTCTGAAGTAGTTACTGTGTTTCCCACAGCTCAAGGAAGAAGTTTTCAAATGTCTTGTTTTGACTGACCAACAAACAGTCAATAATAAAAAGCTATTCTGTTTAGTATCATACACAGCAAAGAAAAGCATCAAATGCTCATTTGAATATGGAGCTGGCGAATATTTGGCTTTTTGCTTTAAAAATGACTTAAACAGTTATTTGATTATCAAAATAGTTTTTTTTTTTTAAACTGATTGATTCGACTTATCATTGCAGCTCTGCACTCTCTTCATGGATACTCACATGCAAAAATGTTCTGTCCTTAATTTTCAGTGAATGTGAAAAAGATGTGGTGGTCTTTTCTTGTTTTGATGTTACTGACAAATGTAAACGCATCATGTAAAATTTGAACTCTGAACTTTGCCAGGAAACACCCTGCCTCATTTCTATCAGCCCAGAGTGCTGATTCTTGTCCCTGTGTACGCCTGCAGGCTAAGTAAGGAGCTGCAGCAGAAAGATAAAATCATCGAGTCGCTCCACACCAAGCTGCATCAGCGTCCTGAGACCCCGTCCAGCTGCCACGCCCTCTCTGAGACCACCGACCAATCAGACAGGACCTCCTTGGTGTCCGACGAGTACAGAACCAATGAAGACTTGGAGCTGTGCTCTGATTTAGACGCCAGAGAGTATCAGCAGGAGCACCGGCTGCAGCAGCCAGGACACGGATCAGAACCAGACGGTATTGTTGAAGTTTAAGCTTTCTTTCTCTCTGTGAAATGTCTGTTCTATCCTTTCACCTTCCATTCCCCTTTTCTAGTCCGTCCATATTTCCCTCCTCCTCATGGGCTCCTCAAGTCCTCCAGCAGCTGTCCCAACATGCTTTGCTCAGCCCCTGTGTCTTTGACCAGTCAGTCCTCCAGAGGTATGGGACTCATAGATGGCTATGACTTGCAAAGAACCCAAAAATCCAGATTTTCTTTTCCTCCTCTTCCTCCATGTTCTGTACCTGTCACTTCCTGTCATTCTCCTCCAGCCCTTTTCAGTGAACCTGTTTCCTCCTTCCTCTCTGTCCCCTCTGGCCCTGACGTCTGGGGTAAGGAAGTCACTTCTGACCCCCGGCCCAGGGCCCTGTCTGTGATCGCTGTTCGCCCAGAGCTGGACACGCTGTACAAACAGATGAATGAGCAGAACAGGGGTGAGGGGCAAGGGAGAGTGTGTCATGTGTGAAATCAATTGTAATTTAAAGACTTAACTGTCATAATGTGTACTGTGTGTATCCACCGTCTCATAGTCCTCTCTTGTCCTTTGAGTGTTTTCGTATCATGTTTCCCACACTTCTTCACTCTTCTGTGTGTCTGTTTATGGTTACAGGATTTGCTGCTCCCCATGACAAGTCTCTCTTCACACTCTCACCCGGTGCCCACAACCAGCACAACCTCTCCAGCTACAGCCTGCTATCCCATCATGCCTTTCAACAGTACCAGCTGGGTGGCATCCCTGAAGGCCACTCGCTGGAGTCTGACTCAGGTCTAACGACGGGCGGGCCTTTGTGGGACATGGAGAACATGGTTCATCCAGTTGGAAGCTACCCTGGATCAGCTGGACACCAGCCAGGAAGCAGCCATGCAGGTGTGAATAAGTTATGTTGTGTTAACATCATAGGCTAATGATCTATTAGGATAATTAGCTGATAATTGGAAATGGCTGTTCTTAATGTTTGATGTTTGTAATGTCTGTTTGTCCCTAGGGGTAAATTTGATAGAGGAGCACCTGCGGGAGGTGAGGTGTCTCCGTCAGCGTCTGGAGGAGTCCATCAGGACTAATGAGAGGCTCCGACAGCAGCTAGAAGAGAGACTGGCCACCACTGGGCGTGACGGAGGTACTGTAGCCCTCCTCCACTTGAGAAACACCAAACATGATCACTTCTCTCTCTTGAAGAAATTACATCAAATAACTTCTGTTTTATTTTGTCCAGGGGCACCAACAAACATCTACATACAGGGGCTGGATACCGTCACTCAACTGTCCAATGAGATCAGAGTCCTGAAGGAAGAAAACTTGGGTTTACAGTCGCGCCTGCAGGCCAGCACAGGTGCTATATCTGAAAGCCAGCTAAAGTTTTCCTTTGGAAATTTGCATGTTAATTCATTTGGTCTCACCTCTTCCCTCAGACACGCGTGAGGAGGTGGTGCAGTTGCGGGAGGCCGTGTTTACAGCACGGGCACGACTGAAGCAGGCAGAGCTGGAGGCCGAGCAGTGGAAGGAGGAGCTACGGCGCCTTCAGACTCACAGCCAGGACCAAGGACAGCAGATACACACATTAAGGCAGGAGCGACAGGCCAGTCAGGAGAGAACCAACAGGTCGGTGTGTTCATGAGCATATAGAAATTATGCCTGTTTTAGCATTTCTGTCATTTGACCACACAGTATTTGTGTGTGCATCCTCAGGCTCCAGCATGAGGTGTCTCTGCTGCAGCAGCAGCTGTGTGAGAGCAGGGATCTCATCCACTCCCTGCAGAGTGAACTACAGGTTTACGATCGAGTGTGTTCCAGCACAAAGGCCAACAAAGGTCAGAATTGTAATAATGCACTAGCTATACTTAATATACTTCTTTTTTTAAATAGAAAAAAAAGTTGGTTTCCTGTGGCATTCCTTTACTTTGGCGCCATCTGGTGGTAGTATAAAGAATGACATCATGGTAGACCCATGCACACTGACATGAATAGGTTATGCAAGCAAAGACTGTTTCAGTTTTTTATTCAGAAATATGTCCCAGGCTCTCCAGTGACTGTGTATTTTGTCTTCAGGCTACCTGTGTGAGCTCCCAGGTCTACCAGTGGAGCTGGGAGAGCTGCTTGGAGAGGTGAGGAGTCTGCGGGCCCAGCTGCAAACCAGCGTCCAGGAGAACAGCGCCCTCAAACAGCTGGAGCTCCACAAGCAGCTGGAGCAGAAGCTGGGTGTCGGCTCCCCTCGGACTCCCTCCCTCTCTGCTCTCACTGCCAGCCCTCAAAGAGAAAACTTCTACAGACGACAGCTGCTGCACGGTGAGACACGGGCTTCTAGATGTTGCTCCAAAAAACTACAGCACAAACTGTTTGTGAGGCTCGTTTGCTGTGGTGTGGGTTTTGCATTGTGTCCAAGCCTGGTTTGTGTATCTGTGTGCTCCACAGACCCAGCTCCATCTCCACCAGTCAGGGACATTGGTCTGTTTAACTGCGGATCTCCCGGTCCTCCCTACTCAGACCTGGACGACAGCCATAGCACTGCCAATGGTGTGACTTAACCCTGAAACTGCATGACTGCAACTAAATCTCTTAAATTTTTTGCCTTTTTATAAGAGAGTGTATTGCTGTGTAACAGTAATAACTCATTGTTATGATTCTAATGTGCTTGTCGCCGGTTTGTTTTAATCACTTCTGAACACTTACAATAAAAAAAATACAATAATGTCATTTAAAGTCCTTTTATCTCCAGCAGACCCTCTCGACCCTCACTCTGAGCTGGAGGGGGAGGCCCCCGACGGATCGTTTGCGAACCGTAACGGCCGCCATGCCATCGGTCACGTGGATGATTTTAGTGCTCTGCAACAGCAAGTCCTGGAGGGCCGGAGCCTCGTCCAGCGAATGGAGACCACCCTGCAGGCCTGCCTCGGCCCGCCACTGCTGGAGGGCAACCAGAAACAGGGCAGCGAACTGGTGAGAGCCACAAGGCCAAATGAAAATTTTTAACCAAGCGCTGCCCACAATCATCAAGTAATGACTGCAGATATCTAAATCTGTTCTTTATGCAGGTTCTGGACTATGGATGTGTGAAGAGTCTGCTTTCCAACACCAGGACTCTAAGGCAGATTCTGGAGGAGGCGGTGTCGCTGCTAAAGATGTTCTGGAGGGCTGCTCTGCCCAGCACCGATCCCTCCATCCAAAACCTCAAGAAGGTTTGGAAATACATTATTATCATGACAATAGTCTGATCTTCAAGAGCTGTGTGAAGTAAAAAAGTCATGCCATGGTAACAAATATACTGTGTGTGTGTGTGTGTGTCATGTGTGTGTGTGTGTGTGTGTGTGTGTTCGTGTGTGTAGGAGCAGTGTATGCAGGAGGAGATCTTGTCCCTGAAACTGCGCGTGTCAGAGCAGGAAGAGGTTCTTAAGGGGACGATTCAAAGACTGAGGAGCACCAGCCGCACCAAGGAGAGCATGGAGCACTTCATAGTTAACCAGTGTAAGTGTTTCTCTGTGTGTGTGTGTGTGTGTGTGTGTGTGTGTGTGTGTGTGTGTGTGTGTGTGTGTGTGTGTGCGTGCAAGTGTAAAAACAACAGACCTAATAAGGTAAAGGAAGTGAGACAGAGAGGCATTCTCAGCAGACAACATTGCCCTTTCCTTCTTAGAAGTGCAGACAAATTCCAGGTTGGGGTTTAGACAAAAACAATAAATGAGGCAATTATCATCCACAGATCTGTGATACACAGGCCTCTGTGGATTTTACTGAATAACACAAGACTGCTTCTTTCAACCCTGTTCTGAATACAAAAAAACCTAAAAGGAAAGTTGTTATTTATATATGTGTAGCACATATAGTGCTGATTTGTTTTTAACATATCTGTGCTCTTGTGTTGTTGTAATAGCAGTACAAGCATAAATGTTTTCCTTGTTTTTTTGCAGTGTCGAGGACTCGTGATGTGTTGAAGAAAGCAAGGACAAATTTAGAGGTAAGCTGCATCACTCATCCAGGATATCATACATAATGTAGGTTATCTGTGTGCATATTCCATAGGTCACAGTATTATGTGTATCAGTATTGTATGTTGTGATGTCCCCTGGTGTCCTACACTTCCTCAAGTCTTTGGTATTAATGATGCAAATACATCACTTTTGGCTTTTCTGTCTCACTTGTTCCTTCATCCTCCATTTGTCCTCTCCTCTCCTCTCCTCTTATAAAACCCCCAGAAGAATGAGCTGAGACTTTCCTCTCTAAGCTCCTCCTCTTCCTCTCCTTATGCTGGTAATTGTCTGACATCTCGTGGTGTTCTGAATAGGTAGACGTTGTCCCAGATACTCTATTTGAATAAGTGGACTGTAGTAGTATTAGTAGTAGGACTATTCCTTCTAGTTAAACTGTAAGTGTTAAAGTAAATTTCTGTTGTCTGGGGCAGCTTTTACCGAAGTGTGGATTTGCTTTTGTCTAATCATGCTGACATCACTGCTTCACCATCCCATCTGACAGCAAACTCCATCCCAGTTTAACTGTTGACTGTTATTTTTAGCATTTTGTGACATTCCTGCTCTAATAGTGTTTATGAGAGAGAAATAACACATGGGAGATAATGGAGCTGATGGCATGCTACTATTCTGGTTGAGAGTAGAAAACAAGATGACCCCACACAAACACACACACACACACACACACACACACACACACAGCTCAGTTGATACACTTTGTTTTCTACCTGGGACACTTCCACAGCCAGTACCTAGTTTTTTGGGGTGTATGAGTCATACATGCCATGTCATACCATGTTATGCCATGACATGGCCATGTCGAAGCTGGCTGATTGTGGGTTTTAAAGACTTTGAGTTGCTCCTGAAACCACAACACTGGCACCAAATTACACTCACATCAGTCTACTAAGCCACCACTTGTTTAATTGTACGTGACCCGAGTATTAAGGTTGAGTCTACAGCTTCAGACCCCCCACAGTGAGCAATGAGAATAACCGCACGCATAGTTTCCATTCTGTGTGAATTCTGTCACAGTATCACCCAAGGATGTACACACAAACGTGTGACACCGTCATGTGTCTGACTGACTTCTGCCCTTTAGTTTTAGGATTGACATAAACACCTAGATTCTTTCACACCACAAGGCACACAGAAAAAAACACAGCAAGTGTGTGTGTGTGTGTGTATGCGTGTGTGTGTATGTGTGTGTGTGTGTGTGTGTGTGTGTGTGTGTGTGTGTGTGTGTGTGTGTGTGTGTGTGTGTGTGTGTCTCTAATCACTCATTCTCAGCTCTTCATCTGCAAGCAGTTGTACTTTGGGAATGTTATTGCAGCTAATATTAAGAAGAGCGACCTGCCCCTTGCTGTGATGTTACTTGTTTTAAAGAGATAGTTTGACATTTTGGGAAATTTATTTGCTTTCTTACCAAGAGTGAGGTAAGAAGATGGCTACCAGTCTGTATGCTAAATGTGAGCTACACTAGAGCCAGAAGTCGGTTAGCGGAGCTTAGCAAGTTAGCATAAAGGCTGTAAACAGCTGGCCTGGCTCTGTCTAGTTTGTCAGTTTTATTAGGCTGTCAAAGGATTATTGAATATTAACTTTCCCTCTCTGCTTTTGTCCTTAAATCCAGCTGAGGACCCAGGAGATGCTGCCAGAGAGCGGCCTGCTGATGGCAGTTTCCTGAAGACCGGCTGTGCTTCCAGAGCTGCTGGGGCTGCAGCCGGTCAGCGTCCTCCAACAAGGAAGCGCAGCAGCCAATGCCTGCTTTAGACTTTAAAAGAACCAGCCTCAACGCTACCACCTCTGACCTCTGACCTCTATGCTGAAACCGCCAATACAACTCCCCAACACCCACCCTCATCCTTCCAGCGCCCCCACCCCCACACCAGCCTGCCCTCTCCCATTCTTCCATCCTTCCCCCCTCTGGGCAATATGTGCACAGTATAATCTGCACCTTGAGCCTTACCAAACTCCCCTCACTCTCTGCCCCCTCCCCCAACCACATGTATTATTGTCTTTGAGTGATGCAGTCAGCAGTTTGCCTTGTCGTGTGTGTGACAGAAGAAGGTGTTTGACATGTGCCTCTGATGGTTTCAGTGACGTGCGTCCTACTGATGGAACTGGTTGAAGATGCTCTTAGATTCTGATCTCAGACCAGATGTATCTTTTCAGTCTGGTTTCAGTGGAGTTAAATCACAGAAATGTTGAGGGTAATCGTGCTAATTTAAGTTAGTGTCAAATTACCTTTTATTTTTGAAAATATGGACAAAGAATTGACATTGACATTGGAGAATTTAAATTTTTCTTATACTTGAGAGAACTAATTACTACTTGTTACTTAAAATAAAAAGTTTCTAAGATAGCCCCCGGATCTGTCTATAAGAGCATCCTCTCCTGAGAGCCAGACAGCCTGTGGACGGAGTAGATGAACATGCATGTTTAAAATGGCTTGTGAGAGGAATTCTGCACACGTGTACACATATCTATATGTGATTGAACTCAGCTCACTCAAAGACAAGACATCCTCAACTATGACTGCCGCAGAAATGTTTACTTCTCGTGGCGCTTTTATTAACGAGGACGTCTTTTTTTGCAAATGCAATGCAAATAACAATGACACCCACAATGTATCACTAGACACAGTTGAAGAATGTAGAGGAGGTAGGCGATCACTGCTACATAGTTGTGTACTAGCTATATCTGTATTTGTGGAGGAAGCTTATGAATGGTATGTCAGCCATCAGCCAAGGGTCATGAATAGCAGAGAATGGTTCCATTTCAGTCACAAGCCTCCTCTTTTAGCTCCTAATGGTGCTTTTTGGCATCAAGCTGCAGTCGTAAAAGTAATGAAGAGTTGGGTCAGTTAAATTCTTTAGGCCACTTTGTGATTGGTCAGTTGTGATTTCTAAGCTGGATGTACATTAGAGTAGGTTAGAAAAAAAGAGGTTAATGTGCTCAAATGGAACCAGGCTAAACACGCGTATTCAAGCTCCTCTGTAGGAGTTCTCATACGAGCATGTGCAATAATAATATTGTTTCTTGAATGATCATGCTGCACCGGGTTATTATCATTATTTCTTTGCCTGACACTGGATTATTAGTCACACTCATAATAATGTTAGGAAACGATCAGTGTTATGATTGTAAGTTTTTTCTGGAGTGTTAATGCATGACAGAGATTGGTAAATGGTAAAATCTAAGCTATGGAACAGGGGATTGCCAATACTTGCCAAAGTTTGAACTTCTGAACTCTTTACTTCACTTTGACTTGCCTTATCCATGCGAATGACAAACTGATCTGAAACTGATACAGAGGTGTTTTCTCTTCAGAGGGCCTCTAGAACCACAGAGACGGTAACCGTTAGACAGCGGGTTCAGTTTATTTCGAATTGTGCGACAGAAATTAGCTCCTTTTTTGGACCAAAACGCAACAGTGGATTTTTTCCCACAAGGCCATATGCTAAAGTCTTTATGTTATTTCTCTTGGTTCAGGCCATCTTAGCATTCCCATGGCAATGGCAATATAGGTTATTAAGTTCTCATAGATAACACAAACTTTGGCAGGCTACTGGCGGGATCATTGTTCTATAATTCACTCACTTATAACTACAACTTCACGTTTGGTTTGATGTGTTTTCTTGCTGTACATTTGCCATTTTATGCTGTAAATAACCTGCTTTTTCTGTATAAACTTTACTTTTGTGTGTGTGTGTGTGTGTGTGTGTGTGTGTGTGTGTGTGTGTGTGTGTGTGTGTGTGTGTGTGTGAAAATACATACAACATTTGCTTTTTGCAAAGTTGATTATCTGGGTAGCTGTGCAATAGCTTTACATATTTTATTTTGATGTTAAACATCATTGTATTACAAGTGTGTTTGCTACATTCACTTCCTGCAATGTATGATTTATATGCAGTGTATGTTAGAGGATTGTGTCACTTTGAATCAATTAGTCACATAGATGTGTCTGATAAGAAATCATAAACTATGCCTTCATGATATGTAAGACACAGATCACAATACCATCCACCTATAAAAAAGCTCTGATTAATGTTGCTTCGCTTGCCTTTAAATTTAGTTTGAGAGCTGCCTCAGTCTGCTCTCAGTGGTAGAAATGGCCTTGAACTAGCGCGCGTCTACCTGAGATCTGCCAAACTAGGTTTTATTTGCGCTCAAGTCTTGAAGAAAAGACTAAAGTTGCCAAGTATTTCAATAGAGGTAAAAAGTTTGATACTTCCTTTTGAAATTAACGAAGTTAAAAGGGAAAAGTTTTGAAGAATTGTCTACTGTAAAATAGAACAAAAAGCCAATGACTGGAAAGATTGTGAATGCTGGACCCACAAAGCACCTTGTTCGAGCGTAAACAAAGCCTTATTGCTATTTGTTATTAAGAAGGGAATCAAATGGCAGTTTGAAACAATGTATTGTTGGTCCTGAGTTGCGTATGTATATACTGCTATTTGATTGGTGCAGCTTTTATGTGACTGGAAAGCAGCTTTGTTTCTGAGTTTGTGTATAATCAACTAGAAAGCCGATACAGGACTCATATGGATCCTGTCTCTGATGACAGTAAACAGTGTGTTGTGTTGGCACAAGTATTATCAATGAAAGATTTTGGGAAAGAAAGAATAAAACACTTAAAAGTTTGTGTTTTGTCATAGTCTTTTTCAATGCACAGTTTTGGTTCCAATTTAATGTTGTTTTCATATTTGAGTCCTGATTAACTTCTGCTTTTGCTAGTAGATAACAGTCAGGCTTCAGATAGACGTCTAAACACATCATTTGGACAAAGCAGTTTAGTTCTATTTTAAATTGGACTGTGGTACAATGAATTCTGGGTAAATTAAATTATTTTTTCAAAATAAAATGGCCGACCGAGTCAACACATACAATCGCACAGCTGTTTATCCCAGCAGAAAATGTTTGTCTACTGGAAGAATTCAAAAGTTACAAGGAAGTTTTACTTGGGAAATTCACCGAAGGGTGTAACAATAAGAAGAAAAATGTGGTTTGGAAAGAAATCGCAGCGACAGTAAACAGTGTCAATCCCTCTGTTTGGGGGTCAACCGCGGCCCACTGCAGCCCACCAGCAGCCTCCCGAGAGAGACAGACAGAGGCCAGTGACAGCCAAGAGAAAACAGGTAAGATTAGGCCAATAATGTCTCTAGTGATTGTTTGAATTATAGCAGTCAAGAGAAAAAGTTTTACTCAGTGTCTCAGTGGTTTTGGTATGCTAACGGTTGAGCCGGTAGCTACCTGCTAACGATTTAAGATACAGCCTATGTGCAAGCTAGGCAAGTTACATGTCAACAAACGCTACAACTTGGCCTTCAGTAGTGCTGTCGGTGTTTATTTTTCTTAGCGACCCTTTCTTTGACTGGATGAGACAGCAAAGGAGGAGAGGCAGTTACTGTGGTCTCTAAAAACTCTTTCACTTTAAATTGCTCTCTCCATCATAATGTTAGCAAACCACAAATTATGGGTCATTTTTTCTTGTTTTTTGATGTTGGGTGCTATTGGCCAGCTCATGTCACTGATTGTTACCATGGTAACATTAATCTTAGACCAGAGCATGGGGGTAAGGAGTCTAATGTTTTTGGATTAAAATTAGTCAGTCTTTATTTTTGTGAAACAGTCTTACCATTAAACTGCTCTATGGGCCAAATTACCTGGTTTTACACTACAGCCCAATCTGAGATATCTTTATGAAACTTGCCCCAGGGCTGTTGCACCTCTGGCCACACCCACAAGTGATGTCACAGTGTGCTGACACACCCACACTTTACATCACTGCAGCAAAGTGAGAAGTTAAAGCATTGGAGTAAAGCAGAAACAAATTTTAAGTCAGAATTCAGAATACTAGCTATTTAGACCAAGAGTTCAAGAGAATGGTCTGTAATTCCAACTATAAGACAGTGCTGCTGAAATGAAATACTATCTTCAGGACAAGGATATAAAAGATGAGAAAATGTCAAACAAAACATACAAGCATTAAGCCAAAAACAAAATGTGTTTTTCACTAGGATAAGAAAAACCTGAAACTTATAATATTGACCTAAGAGACCGTGTCTTTTAACCTAGAGTACAAGCTTCTTACACTAGAAAGAAAGACAAAAACACAACAGTTGGGACCAGCGTGTCCTCTCTTTATTTGCAAACAAATAAAACTTCATACAGTGAGTCATCACACTGGCTCTGCAAAGCATTTTAAAACATTCATGAAATGGTTGTAAAATTCAAGTTTTGGTTTTAGCCTTAAATCACCACTTCCACAGCGTTTGTCCATACTCCCTTATCATATCTGTAAGTCTTAAAACCTCTTTGGACAAAATTGCATGGCTAGGCTCAACATTCACAAAATACTTTCAGTGTCTAGTTGATCACCAACAGGATTCATGAAAGCCCCTTCTTAGTTCTGTAGAGTGTATCAACTGGGGGTATATACTGTACTGCAACTGCAGACAATTAAACAACACAACTTACAAGAGACAAAAATAACTTTTAAAGCCACCATACCTCAAAATACAGATGAGCTTAAATGGTTATAAAGCACACACATGTGAGCAAACTTTGTACAACATTTAATTTCATGGCAACTACTTATCCTCATAGCCCTGTTTATGTGTGCCTCTGATCACATTTTGAGGTGTGTGCAATACAGGCAAACCAGCAAGTTGAAACAGTTTGGGTGCACACGCCTCTGTGTATGACTATACATGTAACATACAGTACATTTCTATTTGATAAACAGAACTCAATACAGATGCACACACATTATAAAGCACTGCAAGTTCATTATATAAAAAAAAAGAAGCACAAAACGGGTTCTATAGTCCAGAGAAACTACAGTACAAGAGTTGTCTGCTGCATAGTTAAAAGCTTCTATCGACACTCCTGCTCACAGGATGGTAAAGTGCTCGCAACATTATGTCAAGATAAAGGCAACAACAGAACTAAACATTGACCTTTGACCACCATGAACCTTTTGTAAAGCGGGTTTTCCTCTTGAAACAGATAAGTACTCCATCTATAGTAACAATTACATAAACAAAATGAGAAATTCAACTTATTTACTGTGTATTGACAATGTCAGATTCTATTCACTGCCACCTCCTGAACAAAATGCCGTACTTTTCTTCAACAGGTTATTGCACTTCATGTTCAAGCAAAGCCAAGTCAGCTGCTCTCTTAAGCATCTCTAAAATGACCTCATCAAGTCAGTCTGTGATTTTGCATGCACTTTCCAAGAGAAACGTCAAGTCAGTTAGTTAAACACTTAACTGAATCAGTTAAAAGGTGGATATGACGACACAACACTTTAAAATCAAACTGTCAATCCCCACCAGAAACGCTCGGTATCCCTCACTCATGAAACAGATCACTTACAGATCCTCTACCTGCCAAAGTGACATATGATATGGATACGGACCCAAAGAAAAATCAGCTTTTTACACACGAACATGCATATAATCACATTGTGCAGCAAACACACATGATACACACAGTGATTTAATCAGTCTCTTATCTGTCTGTAGATGTCAAATGTAAAAGCCACAGTATGGTTTTCATCTCTTGCTGGGACCCTACTCACACACACTTCGCTACTTTTGTTCACAGCCCTATGTAGACAGAAGTGCAACCTTTTTAAAAAAAACAAAACAAGCCAAAGTCACGGCCTTGAGCTCACCTGTAAACTTGTTTCAGTGCAAGATTTGGCTAAATGCAATGATACAAAAAAACAAGAAACAGCAGAATACAAACAGGCTGCTTTCTAAAAGCACTGTGGAGCACCCAAGCTGAGGTTTAGATAGGCTTGTAAAGCAGAGAAGTGACGTATTTCTTCTTGTATCTGTGAGTCGCACTCAGCACCATCACTCCATCCTACACAGAGAGAAAAACAATGCACAGACAAGCTGCCGTTAGTGGGATCCAAACCCACGGATAAACAGAGTGAGAAGAATGAGAAGTGTTTCAGCTGTTTCCAGTAAAACCTACCTTTATTGAGAGAGCGTACAGGTGATTTAGCATGACGTGGTTGGGTTCAGGCAGCAGGGCAGGGTCACACTGACAAGACAGAGGAAAGAGAAAAAGTTATGAAATAAAATCAGACTAAAATGACCACCTCCGCCAGCCAGCCAAGTTGCAGGAAATATCACAACTCCCCCTTCTGTTCCTGAGTTACAGCACAGAAAAATGGCCAGAACATTTGAAGAACATTATCATTTCACAATGAAGTTGACCTTAGACTATTTGGATAAAAAATGTATGTTATAATGTTTTATCCTGCCATACATTTGTGTTGAATTGTGTCATAATTAGCCTATGAATTTGTGAGTTATGGCCACAGGTCACAGTGACCTTTGACCACAAAAATATAATCACTTCATCGTTGAGTCCAAGTGAATGTTTGTGCCAAATTTGAAGAAATTAAGAAAACAGACAGATGTGCAGATAGACAGAAACCTTGCCTGTCACCAGCAAAAATAAAGACAAGGTAAATCAAGGCCTGAAGAAAATAAAGTATAAAATCAGAGTTGTAAATGGGGAGATGTGGCAAAGGGAAAGGTGCAGACACTTACAGATATATTGGTGTCTTTGTTGAGTATGACTTGAAGGAGGTGAGGAGGGAGTATCGGTGGGGCTTTGAAATGCTCCTCGGGTCTGAAGATGTACTGTTCCTGTCCATATGGACCTGGAGGGGAGCTGGACAGATCTGTGAACAAACAACAGAGACAATCACACGACTAATAAGATTTCGACATTTCTTCAAATTTTCCTGTTGTTTTGTTGTCACTGTTTACTGTGAATATGCTGACAGCTGCTGGCCAGAGTACAAAAACAACAAATATTCACAAGAACAATGTACATGTCAATCAGCAAAGGTTTTGAAGAGTTTCTACCCAGTTCCTAAGACTATTCATATTCATTTTTCATACATTTCCAAACCATTCAGGTCTGTTTGTATGAGCTGAATTGGAACATAATAATAGCATAATAATTTTCCAGTAACTATTGATTAACTGATGCAATGTCATTCGCTAAATGAGAACAAGTATAAACAGTCTGGATGCAGGCTGACCTGATGTGTCTGAGCACTCCAGAGAGTCGACCTGCAGGGCATCAAACACCTCAAAGTCAGACTTCTTCACCTGGATCAGGTTGTTGATGGTGCCGAGCTGGCTGGTTACCACTGGCTGCAAAAGAGAAATGATCCCAGAGGTCATGATCAAACACTCTTCACACATTTCCCTGGATATCTGAGAGACTTAAAATGCAGTTATTGGTAGGAGCACCTGTGTTTTTGCAGACCAAATAACATGACAGTAGCAACATAAACAATATCAGTCGGCACCTTAGGGGTTTGAAATGGATTAGATTATCCTGTCAATTTCTTGTTGATCTCTTTTATAATGTCTTAATTTCTTTAGAGGCTTCTATCCTTTCATGTTTATAACTTTCTTCTATCTTTTCAGCACGCCAAAATTCAGAGTCTGAAACTGAACTTTTTGAGATCAAAATTATGAGAACATACATATTATAAGTTTTTTTCTACATTTCAATTTAAGTGGTGAAAGAAAGAACTTAATGAACTAGTAACATGAAAATGACAAGAACAAGATAATGGTGTTGTACCTCAGAGGGATCGTGGACCCACTGCCCATCTACAAAAAACTTGTACTGGTGCTCTCCTTCAGGCAGGTCCAGGATCGCTACAAAGTCATTATGACTTTGAACAGAGGAAGAGAAAAAGAATAAGTGCAATACTGGGCTGGGGTTGAGGCTAGAGTACAGCTGAGGTAAATGGCATATATGGTCATCCATATAAGGCAGTGAAAATGCTGGCATCTATGGCAAAAAAACAATCCTTTTTACCTCTTATTTAGCGGTATCTTTGTGCCCCAGTTATTAAAGGAACCAGCTATGTAGACCTCCTTCCCTCCACCTGCCCATCGGATCACAGTGGGTCGAGCCTGAGGACCAGGCTTCACCAGGTCATCCAGATCTGGGGTGAATTCTTTCTCTCCTAATGCCTAAAGGCAATTTATTGCAGATTTTAACTACAATCTTAGAAAAATCAAAGCTAATGCATGCCACTGAAATCTTAGAGGTGTTCTTGCAGAGCAAACAAGGCTCTGCACGATAATCTGTATTTTTCCAGTAGTACCTTGGACTCAGGCCCATGGGTGTTGAAGATGTTGGGGTCATCTGTGCTGTCCACCATCTTGCTGCTGTGTTCTTGGTCTTTGTGACTGCCGCTACTGTCCGAGCGGTGGGCTTTGGCTCCATGGCGATCTCCAGACACCCTATCACTTGTGTTGCCCATTATGCTTCACTATTTACGGCGCTACTGGAAAGAAAAGACAACCCATAAACTAATTTAATTGTAATCAAGACGTACCATTTAGAGACTAGGAAGCCGATTAAAAATTCAACAAAGAGTGTAAGACAGAATTAGTAATGAACAACATGATAGCTGGTGTTAATTTCATGTCTTGCTTTAAAACCTCTATAAAGCTGATAAGGAGTTTGTCCACAATGGGTGGACAAAGTCACTGATGAATCTCTATAAAAGCTGAACAGCCCTGCGGGTACCTGTTCTGCTATTTCCTTATATGTTCACTTGCTTTCATGTTAGACCAATGCTATCTATGCAAAACAACCGATTACAATACATTATCAATATGAAGAAGAATTATAGTGAGTTAACAACCATGGCAGTAGGCCCAGTTTGCACCTCGCATGTATTCATAACAATGTAATGACAATACATTACAGGCACAAACTGGTGCTGGCCACAGCCTATTGTGTGTGCTAAATATGATATGATGATATGATGAAATGACAACCAACATTAGTTGTATGTTGGAATGGGTAAAACTTTCAAGATACATCAACTGTGAACATGATGAGCAGCAGTCTGGTTCACTCAAAAGGCTAAACGGCTTTCCAGAAAGGCTAAAAGGCTCATCGACCGACGGGCTAGCCAGATACGAGTAAGAAACTGTGGCTGCCCGGTAACTGTGAACCCGGATTTGGCAGAACAGATCAGACCACAATAACCACTTCGCGTTAATACAGTCATCCTGTCAGACTTGCAGAGCGCAAGCAACAAGTTTCCCAAACTGACGTCACATCACAGACTAATACACCGTAGTTCAGAGCATGCAGCTTACTAGCTGTAACCTCCCACAGTCTCCCCGCTGTCTGTTCAGCTGTGCCCACTGAAGATTACTTCGACAGGAGAATATTTTTAGCTGCTGCTGACAGTTAGCTAGCCCCTAGCTGTCACTTTCTAACTGCTAGCTAGCTAGCTATTTTTCTTATTTACAATGTCGATGTCGATTGAGATAACGCGATGGAAACTGAGCATATTCACCATGTAACAACGACAGGCCGGACAAACTCACCGATCCCAGCTGCTGTTATTCTGCAGTTTGTTTATAGCGGCGGACTCACCTCTTTCTAACAACTGCAGCGCCCTGGTGCCCCAACTACGGTGTGCGGCTAGGACAAAATGAGTTCGACAGTTAACCTATCAGCAGTCTGTGAGGAAACGCAAACTTTGTAAACACTTCCAACTAGAAGGGTGAATGTCATTTACAGATATTATCACACAAATAGAATACAGATATGATGAGATTACACGTACTATACTCAAGGAGAATTATAAACCTAGACAGGTATTATGATTCAAGGAGAATTATGTAGTGCTCGGCTGGGCAGAGTGATATTTGATGATCTCTTTTACCTCAACTTATTAATAGCAACGATAATATGAATATAAATATTATATTTATATAATATTGGTATAATAATATGAATAAAAATATTCATATTAATGTTCTTAATGTTGATCTTCAAATTCAAATTTGTTATAATTTGTAAGTGGAGTGGATATTTGTCTCCATAGGATAAATTCTGGGTTAAACTCTGCAGTTATTGTTTTGGTTGCCTGTTTGGACATCAGTAGACTGACCTTACTGTGATCCTCCTCCTGGAGGATAGTGTCTTATTAAGGCATAGATTTCTCTCTGTTACTATAAATCAGACATATATGGTATTTGTTATGTCTTTATGCTGTGCAAAATTACTTTCCAGATTTATATGCTCAACCGCATTGATTTATTAGGTTAACTGACCTAATTAATTATTTTTGTCTCATTTATTCTGTGCTTAAAGAATCATTGAATAATGAATAAAATAAAATCCATCATTTGAGATGAACATAATAATGTAAAAACCACATACAAAGATGGAATATTCCCAGTCTTTCTTCTTCTGACGCAGCATTCTATCTGCTTTCTCACAACAATTTCTCTATCATCTGTTGCTGCCCATATTTTTTATTAGCCCTGCTTGTATAGGCTACATTTTGTTGAGCTACATAGTGGGATACAAATTAATAAGTCTAATACTTCACTAACACTAATATACTGAAGGACAAAAAGGTTAAAGGTCCAAAATAATATTACGATCTGGTTTATTTAAATGTTACTGACACACACCAATGCCATTGAATTTGTTCCACATTTTCTGTCTTTATTAACCACTAGATGGAACTGTTAACTCATCTCAATAATCTTCAAGCCAGTGATCTCCACTCCGAGGGGCTGAACTTCACATGACTGAACCATTGTTTTCAAGTAAGCTTCCCACAAAAAAACACGTTAAACTACAGTGTGAAGTTTCCACACTTTCAGGTTAACGGGTATTAAATCAAGTATTTTAGTTTTAGTTCTTAAAATCCACATTAACATAACTTATACTGAAGACAATAGGCTGATTGTCATCTTCCCACCACCTTGGTTTGTGTGTGTGTGTGTGTGTGTGTGTGTGTGTGTGTGTGTGTGTGTGTTCAGGGATAGGAGACTTGAAGAGACGCAAGACAAAAACATGCTTCTTACGAGCTTTTCAGTCTAGTAAGTATTAAGTATTACTTTTTTTTGTTTTTTTAAATGTTATCATGTTGCATGGTAGAAACCATTATTAAAACCCATAAATAATCATAACTACAAAAAGATGTATGAATATATATATATATGTACACTACAGACATACAGTATACCTATATATAGTAAAAAAAAACATCTGATGATGTCAGAAAGTTCACATGAAGTGGCTGTAAGGCACATTTAAATGATCATGAGATAACACACAGAATGTGGAATTAGTGATTTTCATATTGCACAAGACGTGTGTGTGTCATGCACACAGTATTCCAGTGTTAACAAGTATTGATTTTTCAGGGCCAGTTATTTTTTTGTCTGGAGCTGATGTCACTCTATGGCAGATCTTTACAACTTAGAAAAAGTGTTATAATAACCCTTAACAGTGGATTTATACACTTAAACTGGCATCATGTAATTTTCCTCATTCTGTGTTAAAATAAGACATTAAGTCTGCTGTGAGAAAGTGTTTTCTTTGTGAACAAAGAACAGTATGTGCCACTGAGCTACCATTTTGGTTGATCACAGTTTTAAAAGAATAACAGTAGGATAGACTAAACAACTGTTGTGTATTATAATTTCTATTTGAATGCATGTTTTATGTGCAGTACTGTGTTTGTGTCAAGTATTGTTTTGGAGAGTGTATAAACTTGAGGATTGTGTTATGTGTAACAGCAGGATAAAAATTAAAGCATGCTCAAGACAAATGATAAATGCTTCAGCTACTGACAGACAACCCTTATTGGGATACATGCAGTTTTCCATCCACTGAACTCCTGTGCCAGATGGTGGACGTCATGCTCTGTATGTTTGATGTCCACCTGTTTTCTTGGAGTTATTGCAGACATTTTCAAGTCTGACAAATACAGTAAATGTTCTTTTTTTTTTAATTGCTTACACCATCAATTGGAGATTCCTAAGCCAGTCTTCATGTACTCGTAAACCACGTAGCTAATGCTGACAGCAGGAATGACTTTCATAAAGTTTGGCAGGATGCCGCGGTAGAGTCCAAAAAACCCATCTTTGGCTACAATCTTCTTCATTAGAGAACTCATGGAGGGCTGGTCTGATGCATCCAGAGACGCTGCAAAGAAACACTCAGTTAGGGAGGCAGTGTTGTGTCCAAAAGCTCACTTTTTATTCCTGTGCTGTATGGAAGAGACAGCTATACTGAGCTGGTCTGCACATTTCTTAAAATGTCTTATTATATCCAGATTTATCTGGATGTAGTGTTCACCTCTTAAAGAGACAGTTTAGTATTTATGCAATTATGATTTATCAGTTTGTGTGGACAATTTATTGTCCATACCTCACACCAGAAAGTACTTTAAACTGTAAATTCATCTCAAGAAGTGAATTAAATGAGAGCGGAATTTCCTTCTCTAGTGAAGCCCACTTACATTATGTTAGCTCTAAAGTATATGTTTATATAAAGTATCAGATACCTTTACAGAACTTTGTCTCCACATAAGCATCTTGCCTATAGTGAAAAATAGTCATGTAATTTTTGTGATCACTGTTATCAAATGTTAGATTTCTTTTACCTTGTGCCTGCATCCGTGTGCGTACCAGTGCGAGTGGATAGCTAGCCAGCTGGCCACAGGTACTGGAGATGGTCCCGCAGCCCAGCAACACCAGAACTCCAGGGTTAGCCGAGTCTTTGGCGTGGTACGACAACCAAGTGTTCTTTAGACTCTGGGACACATCAGCATAACACAGAAATATATTTCTCTGATTAAATATAATGTATTCCTGCAGTAAAAGATTAATTGGTTTATTGTGCATGTGAATGAGTTAATTTAACAAAGTGCACTCTGTTGTGAAATATCACAGACTGCATACCTCATAAACAGCGAGGTCTATCCCTGCATAGGGAATGATGCCCAGTAAGTTTGGAATGTAGCCCTTGTAGAAAGCTTTGACCCCCTCCTTCCTCAGGATCTTCTTGGCACAATCAAACACCCCTCCATACTGGCCGGTCTTTCTCAGAGTCAGTCGAGTTTTCAATACCTTAACAGTACAGAAGAAAATTAAATTGAGGCACTCTGCCTGTACAGATTCAGATGATTTGTGTGGTATTTTTGAGGTTTGTGGGAAAAACTCTTAAACAGCTGGATTCATTTCATTTTAATGCATTCCGTGAATGAGGCTGTGTGATGAAAGTGGTGCAATAGTTGTTTTACCTCCATTGGGTAGATGGCTGTCTGCGCTGTGGCCCCAGCCATAGAACCAGCCATAAACCTCTTGTGCGTCTCAATCTTTTTTCCCTCTGATGATAACAACTTCTTATACTGCAACAAAAAACACATGGCCAGACTAGAATTACTCCCTGGCAGTTGTATGCCTCCGCCAACCAGCGTTTATTACATAAACATGTAATAAATAATATCAAATATGTAAAATTGCTTTGCTTTACAGAGACAGTCTCTTACTTGTTCATATGCCATAAATTTGATCGCTGTCTCAGGTGCAATCTTTAAAACATTGATTCCATTTCCTCTCCACAGTGACGTTAGACCTCCCTCTGTTATCATCAGTTTGAAGCCCCCTACCAGGCTGATCTTGTTGGTCTTAGAGGAGTGAACCTGCAGTAAAAAATGATCAAACATACAGGACATTTGCACATGCATCTATTAAAGAACAGGATACATTTGGCCTTCACATATTTATGTATAAAAATATATTTCACCTGCATGAAGACTTTCACCCTATCCAGAGGGGCGGTGCCGGTGCGAGAGACGGCCCCCGCCACTGCACCGGCAGAGAGCTGCTTCCACCAGCGGCCTGAGCTCTTCTCTTCTTCTGTGAACTCATCAGGGATGGCAAGGCTGTCACCTATGTCCAGCACCTAGTGAAGACAAGAGCACATGTATTCACCACTTAATGTTAAAATATATGGACACTGGCAGTGCTATAAACACATACAGTATACTCTGTTATATTAGAATTATTTTTGCCTTTGAGAATGTATCTCTCAGGAGTGTACATATCACATAGAGTCTCTTTGTGTGGTTGACAATGTAACAAAAAAAAACAAAAACGTCACAAGCCAACTGAGCACTTCCCCTTTTGAGGTCTGTTTTCACATTGATGCAACAACAGTTTTTTCGTAGGCAAGTGGGCAACTTGTGCACTGAAGAGAGGAGAACATTTATAAAACCTTGAATGTAAGGTTTCAGCCAGAGGCCACAAACATTTTTCACTGTGCATTTGTTAACTTATGCAAAAATGCCAAACAGCTAAAAGCAAAAAAGTGCTGTTTTTTTAAACAAACAAACAATGAAGACAAACAATGAGCTCCTTATCCGTTGGCTAGAAGTGCTTGTGAAATCATAATCACTGAGCTGACTGAACCCTCATCTCGCATGCTTTAGCTGTTTCAAATAAACATGTCCAATGTTTTTCCAAAAGCATAAAGGTCTCTGTGCCAAACGTGGTGCGGTGGCAATTTAATGCAACGCTACAGGGAGACACAAGGGCTTTAGTTAAGTGTCCTGGGTTCGCTACTATGTCAAATATATGGTGCGAGAATGCAGTTCTGTCTCGTCTTGTTACCAAAGACACCGTTCATGTGCAGTGCAGAGAGGATTTCCAAACATTCTGACACATTATCCATCAAGAGACGACCTGTTTGGCTCGTGTCGGAGCTAAAATTTTTTGCAGCACATGTAACAAACCAGTCAGTGACATCGTTATTTGCACGAGGAGGTTGAGGAGCAAGCTGAGTGAAGCAGAGTAGTCCTGTGACTTGATTATCGTGGACAGTCTAGTCTCTCAAAGCTACTGCCAAAATTTTGTCTGCAGAGAAAATCCATAATATCTAACACGAGGACTAGACTGCACGTGATTTATTCCACTGCAGTTGCCATTGTGTATGTCCGCAGACTGTATATGGGAGTGTTTGTGTGTATATGTCCTTTACCGAGGAGTGTTTCCAGTAGCGTATGATCTCTTCCAGGTTGTGGCCAGGGTATAACAGGAAGTGTTCTCTCCACTCATTCCAGTCCACCATCATGGTGCCATCAATGTCCATACTAAGGAAACACAGAGAAAACTCTTAACCTATGAACTGGTGGCTTATTATGTTGCAGTACACTGTATTGATAATAACCGTGATCCGGATGACAGCCTCAGAATCACACACAGGAAATATTTTTGGTCAAACTGTACATAGAAACATGTTACAATGAGTGGAAGTGGAGGTCAAACCTCTGTAAGATTTTCAGGGCATCCTCTCTGCTCAAATCCATGCCCAGCTCGCCAAGGGTCTGCTGGATCTCTGAGGCATCAATGCGCCCTAATACAACATAAAAACCTCTATTGTAATATGCACCAGGATAAACAGTGGACATGTGGCTTTGTAAGCATTCACTGTTCATGCGAGAACAAGCTGCAAAACACTTCACTCATTACTTACCATCGTCGTTTATGTCCAGACTCTTAAATGTCAGCCACAGCTTCTTCTCGTGCTCCTTCAGATATCTGGTGAACTCCTTGAAGTCCAGACTCCCATCTTTGTTCTGGTCACCAGACGACACGATTTTCTGCAGAAAAGAGATATCAAATCTAGTGGTTCATTTGCCTCCATGAGACACACACACACACACACACAGCCAGATAATCACACTGCTGAGGTATTTCATGCAAAACGAGCAGGCCAACTCCTTCCCATGGCCCCTGATATTTTACCTGTGCAGCGCCCTGCCTGAATATGCCCATCGCCTTCAGGCCCACTCGCAATTCAGCGACATCCACCTTCCCATCCTTATTGGTATCGAGCCTTTCAAACAGGTCCTGGTATGACCTCTCACTGTCGGCATCCCAGCACCGGGCGTTTGATAGTAAAGCCGCACGCAACGTCTGATACATTGTAGGGCTAATGTGCAAGCAGAGTGCGGTCAGGATATTATTACTCCATGCTGTAATCATTCATAGGGCCTGTTGAGATCCCGATATGAGCCCGTTGTTCGCGATGAAAAGAGCGAGTTTCCAGTGACTTTAATGTGCAGACGGTCCCGTGCAGAGGTGAGATCCGTGGAGTTTCAGGGCAACTGCAGTAACCGAGGGCGGAGCAATGAGGCGACGTAGCTTACTCGATGTTTTCTACGGAAAAGCAGGAAAGATGGTAAAATAGAAAAGTGGTGAAATAAACAACCCCTCGATCAACCACTGACATAATCCGTCTTCTGCGTCTAGTAGTGATGTTTACTATTTGTTACTCTGCGCTTAATCCGTGTGATATGTGGAGATGCATTATAGAGGAAATTTAATCTCTTCATCTAGAAGGACGTGTCGTTTGAAAACCGTAGCATAGTATTTCCTACAAGGCGAGAAGGTAATCGCTAGAGGGCGGCGTTTCATCGCATAAAGGCTGGTGCATGCAAGAAAAAGAGTGAGGGCTCCTCAACAATCCACCAAACTTTCAACAAAATAGATATTTCATTTTAATTTTACTGGTAAATTTGTGTCTCTGATTCTCTATAGGTGTTTAGTTTATTAATATTATTATTGTTGTTGTTATCTTTGAAAGGGCCCACTCTGTACAATGGGCCTTTTGCTATTTTAGGCACATTTTTCTGATAATTCTGTACTTTTGAGTAAACAACTGATGTAATCGGGTATTCTTACAGTGTGGCATTGCTGCTTTAAAAAGGGCACAATTACTTCTTCCACCTCTACCACCACATAGTTAAGATATTCAGAAACATAAACTGTAGCCTATTATAACAGGTTATAACATGTTACGGAGAATTACAGCTTTGACACAAAAAAGAAAAAAGTATGAAAACATGAAAATAAAACTATGAAAGCTGAGGTGACTACAGCTCTATATCCTTATGTTTGAGAAATGTGTGTAAGTATGGTTTGCTTTTTAAGAATAATGTAACAGTTTTTCAATGATATGCCTCTTTTGCACTTAATTTCTTGTTTTTGTCACATGCCTGCTAAATGATATTTTCCTACTTCTTTTTTGACTGTATTAACGTTTTACTGTAGCTTTTGCTGGTTACGGGAAAAGTAGTGTTTCTCCTGTCAGTGGGAGTTTTGAATGAGTTTCAGTCACGCTGTGAAACGTGAAGTGGACATCCCAACTATTATAAACGTGACGCCTGTAATTATCTTTTTTCGTGCAGCTTCAGTGTCCAATCAAATCACAGAATTCCCCTCGCGTCATGAGTTATATTTTTCAGTGGGTGGGAAGGAGGAGATTTGAAGTTTGAATCGTGTCTGCCGAGTCCGACTACAGCAACACAGTAGCAGCCAGGAACAGCTGAGTGAGCACAGGTCCAGTGTACAGCTGTCTGACAGCTTCTCCACTTCAGCTGTGTCCCACACTGTCACCAACGTTTAGCAAACATCATGTCATTCATTCTTATGAAGAAGAAGAGATTTAAATTTAAAGTAGACTTCGACTTGGAGGAGCTGTCATCGGTTCCCTTCGTGAACGGAGTTTTATTCTGTAAAGTCAGACTCTTAGATGGAGGCTTTGCCGAACAGTCGACTCGGTAAGAATTTTTGCTATTTATAGCAGCAGTTCACTTGTTGGAACAAGCTAAAGTTAAATTTAAGTGAAACTTGTTTTGGCCAGTTTAAGGCCCCCCTCAGTTTTCTTTGGACAACTGTTGAGCTTTTCTTGTCTCGGCTTTGCTTCTTTTTTGACAACGACAGTGTACAGCATTTAGACCAATGTGTAACTAGTTCATGTTAGGCTACACAATAGTAGCTAGCTATAAGCTAACCTATCTAACCTTTAAACGTAGTACTAATATAGTAGTACTAACTTATCTTTCCAACAGTTGAAGACTTGCTGCGGAGTGTAAGGACAGTACAACCCAGGGGCCGTGATTTGACATGATTTTAAATGAGCCATTGACGCTAAATAGTTCAATAATATACACACATTTTTAAGAAGTGGCGATACGGCAGTCTTTTTTGTGTTAAACGATGTTTAACGTTACACAGTTTACCAAGCAGTTGCTAAGCAACACGTTCTGTAAGTTAACTGTCGGCTTGACTAGTTCAGTCAACAGTTGAATAATAATAATAGTTGGAGGCTGTTTAACAGATATTTCGACTATTTATGTTTATGTTATCTATCTATTGCCTATTGTTTTGTCATAAACAAAAAACAGAATTTCCTTCCATTGCAAAGGAGCATACCATCTTAATTCCCTCGGGTCTATGATTATAACTGCTCGTAGCACTTAAATGAGTCACTCTGGAAAAAACGGACACGGGCACAGCTTATGTCAACCGCTAGTCCTCATTACTTTGCCATGGTAACTGTGTCCCTATAAACTCTGGTGTAAACAGTGATCAGCATTGTCTACTGTGCATCCTGTATGTGCCCTGTGAAGTCAGCTTTACTAAAATACCACAAAATCACAATCAATGCCTTCTTTTAATTAATAAGCCAAGTACAGCAAGAACACCCATCACAGAAGTTAGGCCATCCTTCACACATAAGTATTGCGCATATAGGACCAGTTGGAATTAAAAATTGTTTGTATAGGATATTACTTTAAATAACTTTGTATGAGATAACTTAAAACCTCTAGGAAGATCATGAACTGACTTCACAGATCAAATTTAAAAAATATCACTCACTACATTCTTCTACATATTTTGAGTATAATTAGAAGCACGTAAAACCTCAGCTTTCACTACTCCTGATGATTCAGGGATACATCCTCTCTATTGTACATACTTAATGTCTGTTCTTTCAGTTTCCAGTATGCCTGTGTGTTTTGGTCTCTGTATGAACTAATGCGTCTAAATGTGTTTCTCTCACAGGGAGCCAGTCCAAGCCAACTGTGTACACTGGAAGAAGAGATTCTCTTTTATGTGTAAGATGAGTGCCAATGTTGGGACAGGTGTACTAGACCCCTGTGTGTGCCGGGTGTCTGTGCGCAAGGTACAGGACATTTTTTTCTGCCATCAAGCTCTGTTTTGTCGGTACAAACATGCATTGTAAGTGTTTTCCATAGTAGAGTACATGCAGTTAACTGAGACTCGAATGTGCTACGCAAATGTTTATGTTTATAAGATCAGAAACACTTTTAGTTTGTAACCATATCATAGCTACTAAGTGTGCTGTGCAGACAAAGGTCACTCTGCAAGGACTCACAAATGTTTTAATGAAAATAGTTGTGTGTTATAGAAACAAACAAATGCAAATGCACCTCATTTATTTTTGTGTTTTTGTCATTTTAGGAGTTGAAGGGTGGAAAAACGTTTGCAAAGGTAATACTTCTCTTCAAAAATCTGTAGTCTGTATCTTCTAATTGTTGTAAACATAGCAGCCTAAGTATCAGTGACCCATTAGAACAATCTTATCATGAAATTTATGTGATAAAAAGTCGGCCTTCAGTTGCCCTTAGAGGACGTTTCAGTGAGGTGAGTCTGTGTGCTAAGAATGTTTTATTTCTAGTTTCCGGCTTTGGTTACTGATTAAAAGAATCAGTAAAACAAAACGTACTCCATGTTAACCAATAACTTAAGTGACAGGTTAAAGAATTAAGTTATCTGATTTCTCAGGTATTGAAGGTCCCATCTCAGACACCTGCAGTGTGTTTCCCTTAATCTGAACTGGGATGGATTTCTTTAAATGAATATTACTGTGTGTTTTATAACACCACATTATCATAGGATGATGCTTTGGCTTGGCATTCTTAAGCACTTCAGCAGAGAAAACTGCACTGTTACTATTCAATACAGTTTAAATTAGAGTAGTAGGGAGTAGAGTAAAATCTGTATTTAACCTTTAAGCTGACTGCTAAAGAGTTCAAACTGATTTCTCTTGTGTGCAGCTGGGCTTTGCTGACTTGAACTTGTCAGAGTTTGCTGGGTCTGGCAGCACTACACGACGGTGTCTCTTAGAGGGATATGACACAAAGAACACCAGACAGGACAACTCAATTCTCAAGGTATGTTGGTGAAGCAACACACAGCTCCAAAGTCCTCCTTTAAATAGTGTGGGAAATGCCCTTAGGCATCTCTAGCACAACACCAATGTTTTTGGTACGGTCCAATAATGTGTTTGTACATGATAAGCAAACTGCATATACTTGCAAAAGTGTGTAGCTCTAAAGCAAGTCACCAGTTCTTAATCATGCCATGGATAGAAAGCTGAATGTCCTGATAGCTGATGCAAGACATGCCTGAGCTTGTATTTATGAACTACCTGAGCCATGGGAACCATGGGAACAAATTTAAAATATGTAGATTCTTCCTCAGGCACAGAGCTACAAGCAGCTTACATTTCTCGACTCTTATTCTAAACTGTAGATAACAGAAACCCAGTGAAACCACAGGAAAAGCAAACTTTTTTCTGCCTCACAGGTACAGTTGCTTGTCAGCCTAAAACTGGAAGTACTGTTCTTCTTTTTTTGTTACAGGTTGTCATCACCATGCAACTTATGTCTGGGGACCCCTGTTTTAAAACGTAAGAGCTCTTCTTGACCTTATTCATCATTTCTTTCAATCATCCTCATCAAGTCTAAGTACTTTAGTATTCAACTTGAAAATTGTAACTAAGGAAGTCATGACTTGTTTAATTTAGTTTAGTTTTATTTAGTTTAAACTGAAAACGTTATGGTTGTGGTTATTATGCAAGTGTTGTCTGCGTGAGTAAAAGTCTGCACCTAACCACAGAGGAAAGTTTTTTCATCACATCCTGTCTGTCACCAAACTGAAAACGCAATCTCCTACCCACACCCCAAGAGTTCAAAGTTATTTTGTATTATTTTGTAGCCGAGGCCTTATCACAGCCTTATCCGAGAGCTAATAACACCTTGCCCAGACATTAATCTGCCCAACCTGAGAAATTACCAACAGTTCATATGTGGTCAGCTCTGCCCAAAGTCAAGAGTTGTATGTTGAGCAGTTTGTCACAAAGGACGTGATGTAATATCACGCGCAAAAGCAGTATTATGTGCAAACAGTCAGCTTTCTTCAACCAACACAAGTCTTTCCCTGTATTCTTACATGTTTCTACCCCCTCCTTAGTGTAATAATACACACACTGCTGCCTAGGAGATGTCCAAAGTGTAAACTCAAGGATAGCCTAGTCATTCATCCCACGCAGTGTTACTCACTGAGTGTGGAGGATTGACATCAGAGCACAGCAGAAAGATGACGCTCAATAAATTTTTTTCACTGTCTGTCTGCTATTCTTTGTCTGCCTCTACGCCCTCATTCCTGTGTTTAACATAGACTCTCAGGAACAGAGAAGTTGGGGTTTTCTGTGTTAATGTCTGCAAAAGCAGGAGCTGCTAACAAATAATTGTCATTCTGTCAATACACTTATTCCTTATGCACTTATAACTAATGTATAACTTGGCCAGAGACTGCTGGTTTTGTCTTTTGCTTGCTAATGTGTTCTAATACCAGGAGTTTAGTTATTACAAATAGTATAATTTTACATGTAAAGGTATGTTTGATGATTGCATTAGCATAAAACAATATTTAGTTGCAAGATTTGTCTACTGTCTACTGTATTTGACAGTAGATTAAAGTCCATATGTGCAGAACTTTTATGTGATTATAGCATCTCTAAAATGATTTGGATGGTGTAAATCTTTGCCCATAGAACAATTGACAATCAGTGTGCACTGTTTTTCTAAGACCCTTTTTTTCCATCCCACAACTATGATTCACCGAAGTGAGAAATTGTTAATCCTACACATAGTGGCTATAATCAGATTAGAGTGAAATTTTAAGTGTCTATGTAAACATACCCGCTGTTGATAAAGCAGCTGATTGAGCTCTTTTTTAACCACACTTAGTAACACAAAGGCACCACTTTGCTTCTAAGTAACTTCACTGCCTCCTGTCTTGCCTACAGTCCTCCATCTACATCCATGACTCTGGGACTCCCACAGGCCGAATCACAGTGTCTCCTTGAGGACAGAAAGGGAGGGGTCATGCACATATCCCATTCACTCACCCGTATGTATATACATACTATTGCTTTGAAGAGTTTGCTCTTTCCTACAATAGATGACCTTTAAGTTTTCTCAGTTCTTAACAAAAGCAAATATTTTGTGGTAGACAGTTTTGACAAGGTTCTACAAACTATCTGCCATGAGGTACCATTAAGTAGTGAACACTAATGTGTCAAAAATCCTCTGAATGAAGAGGCTCAGCATCAAAAGCATCATTATGAAACTAAAGGTTGATCCTCTTTAGTTTTACCATGAAGAACCCAGAGTGCCAGTGGATAACAGTTTTAATGTAGGTGTGTGTTTACTTTGTCTTAGAACAAAACTTGAGATTTGTAGATTTCACCACTGAGTGACATATACCTTTTTTTCAGAGACTCAAGGGAAATCAGTATCAGTCCCAGACGAGCTGGTCGTGTATGGTCACTCCAGAACATCCAGCTATGCAAGTCAGCAGTCAAAAATCTCAGGTATTAAACACAGAAATAGATACTTATCCCCCAAAAATTATTTTTACACCAATTACACAAATCATAAACATATTTTTCTGTTGTCCTGCAGGTTACAGCTCAAATCACTCCAGTTTAACAGATCTGAGCCATCGGCGGAGCGCGTCAGGAGGATCTGCCTCCACAGGCATTGGCAGCATCCTCGAACCCAGTGATCAACAGGTAGAGAGAGGAGAGAGGGAGAGCAGGTCCACTCCACCAGTCTCTGCAACCTGTCACCATGCACCTGAACACCCCTCTACCCCAGCCAGGGTTCCAAGGTAATATACTCAGTTACAAAAAGTCTAAAATTGACATAGATAACTGTAGGTCTTTCCCCGTTTTCTGACTTTAAAACTTTTCACTAAAAGAAAAAGACTTGTTAATACTTGTAATAATTTATTGTGTTTCTGTTTTCTTCTTTAGACATCCTGTTAAACAGAACTCAATGGAGAATCAGTTGAAGAGAGTCGATGCCACCAGGGTGGATGCTGATGACATAATAGAGAAAATCCTGCAGAGCCAGGATTTCAGCCACAGCTTCTTGGACTCCAGTGCAGAGGGTGTGTACGCTTAATCCATAACTTTGTGCACTTATGGAGGCTGGCTTGGAAAGTTTCCTAACCTCCAGCTGATAGGATCAAATTACTTTGACGCGGTACAATATTACAACATAATGTCTCTTAATACTTCCTTGACATGATGAATGATGATGAGATGTTTATGATAGCAAATCATAAATTGGACATGAATATGGACCATATTCACATACTTACCAACCTAAATGTTTAGGCTTATTTGATTCAGGACTACAGAAGGTATAATTTTTATCAGTTATATGAAAAACACAATAGTATTCATATAACTGCAGATCCTGTGGTTTCCATGTTACAAACCCTAAAGATTTGACCAGATGACAGTTATCTTAAACATTGGAGACTCTCTCCCTCATCATTGAGACCAATGTTGCACACATTTTTAGTTTATAAGTGCGTTTTTTGATAGTGCTCTTCAACTATTAACTACCTCCCTGGATGTTCTTTCAAAGATGTAACGTTTATGTCTGCGTGGTTTGTTGTCAGCTGTCTCACCAGCTTCCCTACAACATCCCCCAATCAATAGTCATTTATTTTTAGAAATCTGAGAAAGCAAGTGTGAGCCATTTTCAAAACCAACCATGTGAAATTTTGGCAGTGTCTTTATTTCTAATGTGTGTATGTGTGTGTGTTGCTGCAGAGGAGGGGCTCAGCTTGTTTGTTGGTCCTGGTGGGAGTACAGCTTTGGGAAGCCAGCACACAAGGTGGGTGTGATTGTGTAATTGTGGATTGTGGGTGCCACGCATCAAGCATTTACAATAAATATAAATTAATTGCAAAAATAATAAGCTTGGATTCTAACAAATAATCTTTGACATGTCACCATTGTTTGAAATGAAAGATACTTTCAAATTCACAATATAGTTATAGTTTTGGACATGAAAGTGTTAGTTCTGTACTGTGATCTGGCCCCACAGCCAGATCAGATAACCACCCGCATTTCCTGTCATGTAACACACTGCGGCATTCTCTTTCAGGGTTGCAGCTGGAGCCTTTGAGCAGGTGGTGATCAAGCGCTAGGCTTTGGGAAGCAAATGTCTGACATAAAGAGTGCCATGTTACACTGATGCTGGGAACACAAGACTTAGTTGTGGAGGTGCCATCAGAACTTGCTCCCGCCTCACTCCAGGAGATTTAATTTCTCTAAAGGATCCCTCTGCATCTGTCCTACAACCAGGAAGCCAGGAGAGCCCTCTAGTGTTCAAGAAGTGGAGTTGAAGGCTACGTTATTGGAACATTAAGATGACTCAAGTAACTGACTTACTGATATATTTGTTAGTCTTCTTGTGCTCTATAAAAATGTGAGACAAGAGATTAGAACTGTAATTCCTCTGTTCACACCTTTTTTGTCAAGGAGCGTAGGGTTTTTTTCCCTGTTATTTAAAGAGTACATTAAAATATCCAACATAGTTTTCTTTGGTACAATTTAGTTTTTGTTTCACCATTTTACTATGTTAGTTTTATTTCTAAAAAAAAAAAGAAGAGTGGGTTGTGATTGAATTATTGCATCTGACATCAGGTAAAAAATGTTTCACCTAAACCAGACTAAATATACTTTATCAGACATAATGTCAAAAAATTTGAACCGTTGTTGTCCTCTTAAAAGCAGAGACATTGCTAATTAGATTCTGTGAGCAGAATGTTATGTAAGATGAGTATGACAGGTTGTAACTTATCACCTTCTCTCTGTGTGATAATTGATAATACGATAAGTGGCCGGAGGGGCAGTGTCCACCCCTGCAGTCTCATATATCTAAAGTAGTAGAAAACTAACTAACTAGTGTGGGAATTGTGTACACTGGTTACAGCACCATTGTCGATAAGTAGCTCGTCAAGATAAACACCTTCACCTGGTTGTGAGGGAGGATAACTGTATTTAAAATACCATGAAGTCTTTATGTTTTGTTCCTTTGTATGATATGTGATATCTATTTTGTGTGTGCGTGTGCATGTGTTGTCTGTAAAATCTAATTATTTTTACCACAGTTTTTGTAAATGTGCCAAACTTAGTAAACTGTATATTTGTTGTCACTTAAGATTTCCTATCTGTAGTATGTAAGCTATGGCACATGTGATGAAAGTAAGCTGTGTAAAGCTCATGATGTTTTTAAGAGATATCTATATTTAATTTTTAAGATGCTGGATGTTGATGGTGTATTTATGGCCGAAACTTTTAATAAAAAGGACAGGCACTATGGATATGGAGAACTCCCAGCCACTTTTTGTGTTGCATCTCACTAGTCCTTTTGCAAAAGGGGTTTATGGGGGATAATTTTACCCAGTTATAAAATTTAAGTAAAAAAGAAAAAATATTAAAAAAGGCAAATAAACTGTTATTATATTTTTTATTCTAGGTAATCATATCACCATAAGAAATGTTAAAAAGAAAATGGAAGTTAAAACAGCAATTTGAAATTGAAAACATAAATTTAAACTATAGAAAGAGGCATACTGAAGTAACAAATTCGACAAAAATATTTCCGGTTTAGACTAAACACACATTTCAAAGTAAACGTCTACTGAGCCTATTGATATGAAAAAAAGTAAACTTGTTTTTAAATGAATATACAAATATATGACTGAGTATAAATATATATTAATTACACATTGTCTGTACAGAAGCCTAAGATATATTTATTTGTGCAGTCAAATACTATTTAAATCGTTTGGTTTGTCCATATATGCTTTTATTTTCAAAACGAAACGCTCACCGTGTTTAACGATCTACAGTTACAAGCAGAAGTCCGTTCACACTGCACCACCAACGGTACACTTCCGGTTCCACCTCGCAGCAGGACTTAAGATACAACGACGGCGGGAAGTTGTTATCATCAATTTCACCACAAATCAGTATCAACCAAACGGACGAAATTGTTAAACATCGACAATTCACTATCTAATATTGATGGCTTTGTAAACGGAAATACGCCAACTGTAAACCAAGTTTAGCGGCGTGGGATTCAGCTAACATGGCTAACGTCGGAAACCAGCTACCAACACAGGCCGTTAGCAAGCCTGCACCAGGAAAACATGGAAATGTACTGCCCCTGTGGGGCAACGAAAAGACTATGAACCTCAACCCAATGATTCTTACCAATGTGCTGTCTTCGCCGTATTTCAAAGTTCAGCTTTATGAACTAAAGACCTACCATGAAGTCGTGGACGAAATCTATTTCAAGGTAACATTAGCGAAAGCTAACCCGCATGCTAGTTAGGTAACCACTGTTCAGTGAAGATAGCGTTACTGTGGCAGCAGTGTGCTGCAGTCGTCAAATATAAAGGGCTAACTGCATCAAACAGCGCTAGTTCTATCTCATAACTTTACCACCCGATTATTTCAAGTAATTGTGAACGAATTATAACTTACTGTTTATTTATTTCTAACTTTAAATTAAGCTAGCTTGCGATTGTTGGCAGCTAGTATAAACATAATGTTTAACCGTCAACGTTACGCCTGGTTTACTCAGTATTTGTTAGTTAATTTAGTATGTGTATTGTTTTCGTGTTTTTGATCAAAACTTAAAGAATTGTTTGAACAGTTCAACACAATTCTTGTGGATAGTAGGTAAACTGCTATCAATATGAATGCGAACTTCCACGATGTTCTAAACATTTCTCATGAAGCCTCTAATAAAAAAGTCATCAGTGAGGAGTTTTCTGATGTGTATGATAGCAACTTAAATTAAGTCGTGTGTGTTAAATATGGTTCTCTGTGTGCCTACAGGTGACTCATGTTGAGCCTTGGGAAAAGGGAAGCAGAAAAACCGCAGGCCAGACTGGAATGTGCGGAGGGGTAAGTGAGAAGTACGTGCTTTTTATATTCCCCGTATTCCCCATCTTTTACCCCCTGTATATTTTCCTTATCAGTCTGGGAGGTATCTCAAATCATTGTGTTGGAAATCACTTGATATGATTTACAGGTAGGGCAAATTTACACAATTCATTAATACTTGTTTTGTTGAGTACTGTTGTCATAGTCAGGCATGAGGAATAGGTTAGCTGTGGATGATGTACAGTGACATACTTTACAAATATGTCTTCATTTTTGTTAGGTGCGTGGAGTTGGAACTGGTGGTATTGTGTCTACTGCTTTTTGTCTTCTGTACAAACTGTTTACACTCAAGCTGACTCGCAAACAGCTGATGGGTCTGATCACTCACACAGACTCTCCATACATCAGAGCACTTGGCTTCATGTACATAAGGTATGATTTTTTTTTTTATGAGCTTGCAAAATTTAATCACCATAACTCTACTATACGGATGTTCCTTATGTTTTGCATGCTATTTTGCATTTAAATTTTGTTTTATTCTTAAAGCCAACACATCTGTGAATTACAAAAGTATCAGTTAAGTGAGTTAATATCTAATAATGCAGATTGTAATTACTAATAAGCTACCTTTTTTTTTCCGAAATTGTTAAAGGCAGATTTAATTGCTGCACACAGATCATGAAACGTGAAAAAAAGTCATTGTCCATATTTACCTCTCAACAGTGAAAATCAGTGTATGAAGTATCATTGGAACAGGTCCATAAAAACGTAATTGAAATCTGTGCAACATCATAACATGTTTATGTGATGCAAATGCTCAAATTGTGCTCTCTGTTTTATTTTACCTCAGATACACTCAGCCCCCAACAGACTTGATCGAATGGTACGACGGCTTCCTGGATGATGAGGAGGTATGTCACCACGGGTAATAATTTGATGTTTCTTTGTCTCCATTAAATACAGTTACACGACACAAGTTAAAAGCTGTATGTTTCCCCCCTTGTGATGCTCATAGCTGATTTTTCACCTTTGCCTTCATTTGGCTTAATTGTCCCCAGTTTTTGTCCTCTAAACTTGAGTAGCTAGGTTACTTGCTCACTGCTCTGCTGCTGATTTTTATCAGGGTAAGTACCACAATAATGCTGAGTCAATCTTTTAGTCTAATGTGATATCAAGGCATGCTCTCTGTTTTTGACAAGCTTTTTATCAGGACTTGTTGCACAAAACAAAATTTGGGATACATCACAATTGGAGAATTCATACAGACACACACACAAACACAACACAAAATATATAACACTTGTCAAATTTTGCATACAGCTATTGTGTTTTGTCCATATTTAATTGAAATATAATTTGATTGACTGTGCAACCAGGCCTCCTCTGATGTTCTGTTGCATTGTTTTTAATTGATCATATGAAATCCTACCCAACTGGTTAATTCCCCTGTTTTTTTCTTTAGATGCCCATTGTGCAGCAGGTGAATTGGATATTGTATCTCAGCACTGTTGGTTTGCGTGTGTGAGTGCAAAGCGGCTGTTCTCTACCATATAAAGTTGATAACTATTCAACTGGTGTGCACTTACCTACCTGCTCCAGTCTGTGCTTACACTGTGGGCGTTTTTTATTCTCCCCAAGAGGTCATTGTGTTGTTAGGAGACTGATGAAGGAAGCCAAGGCTTCTCTATCTTTGTCCCTTCAGCTCAATGAGGATTTATATCAAAGTTCTCCCATCCCTTCATTTATGGTCTGTAAAGAGTAGATGCAACCACTTTTTGAAGATGCTTTTTTTTTTTTTTGAACGGATCATCTGAAGGAAAGGGGAGAATCTTTCAATAGAAAAATATAGTAACTTCTGCTTGATAATCAAAGCTCACTTTGTAAATACAGATTCTAGGAACTGCCAGACAGCTTAGATGAGGCAAACTTTTTTGTGATATTTATATTATTGTTTCCTCTAGTAATTAGAAGTAAAGCCAGGCACATTTGATTGATATGAGAGATTAAGCTAGATGAACAGAGGTGAAGGTTCAGTACTTGGTCATCACAAATTGCTTTTTGATATGAGGCATGATTGAAAAAGCAATCAGATTTATCTACTTCCTGCCTCTGTGTGCTAATTGAGTTTTTCTGTGGCTCTTTCCCAACGTTTTGGTTTCAGGAGCTCGACGTGAAGGCAGGAGGTGGCTGTGTGATGACCATCGGAGAGATGCTGCGGTCCTTCCTGACCAAACTGGAGTGGTTCTCCACTCTGTTCCCCCGTATCCCAGTGCCTGTGCAGAAGATTATTGACCAGCAGATAAAGGCAAGGCCTCGTAAGGTCGCACAGAAGGAGACGCAGGAGGAGGAAGCCACATTTGCAGAGTCAGGAAGGCAAGAAGCTGGGAGACGCCGCTCCAGGTAAAGGATTCAAATTATTTAGTTTTAAATCCCCCCCCCCAAAAAAAGAGTAGAATGGAAAAGTTAATTTTCCCCATCTTTTACTCTTAGAAGTATATTTATGCGATACATATGAATTGTAAAACTTTTAAACTGGTGGGAAAGGATGTCAAGTCTGTTTAACTCAAGCCGTGATTGTCTGGAGATTGTTGTCAAAAGTTATTATTGGGCTTTAGCCCATACACATCCATGTGTTTGGCTTTAAGCCCATACGTGTGTGTGTAATATGATATAATTTATGTATATGTAATATATAATATATTATATAAACTATAATTAATTAGACTAGAAAGTTTAATTGCTTGAAGCTTATGGTACCTGTGTTTCCAGGACACCCAGACGGACACCGAGCCCCCGAAGGTCGCCCAAACGGTCAAGGAGCAGGAGCCACCATCGTGAGAGGGACCGCCATGGCCCCAGCTTCGACCGAGAGCTAGAGAGGGAGCGGGACCGGCAAAGGAAGGAGAGGGAGGGCAGGGACCGAGATAGGGACAGAGGGGACCGAGGGGACAGGGAGAGACGGCGGTCCCGCAGTGCAGACAGGAACCAAGACAGACGAGAGCGTAAAAGAAGTCACAGCGGCAGCCGGGACCGAAGAAATGAACGCAGAGACAAAGAAAGAGACGGCGGGGATGATAGGAGCAGGAGGAAGGACAGGGATCACCATAAAGATAGAGGCACTGAGAGGGAGAGGTCCAGGGATAAGAAGAGCAGGGGAGAGACTGAAGACAGGAGGCATAAAGACGACAGGGAGAGGCACAGAGAAGAGAGGAAGGCCAAAAGGTCGAGCCGGAGTCGAAGCAGGGAAAGGAGGCACAAAAGTGGAGAGGAGAAGAGCAAGAAAAGAGAGCGCAGCCACAGCAGAGAGAGAGACAGGGAGAGAGACGGAGAACAGCGTTCTCACAAACGTAGTCGTAGCAAAGAGAGGAGTCATCATCAACGCGAGTCCAGTAATGACCATAGTAAACATAGTGAACGCAGAAGGAGTCAGAGCACTGAGTAAATGTTGCCTTGCAGCAATATTACTTCTTCTACTCCCTGTGTTTTTCTTCCTTTTTTCTACCCAGTTGTCTGGTCTGTCACTTGTGCTAAAAAGTAGGAATGTTAGCACATTGGACATCTGGAGTTGTTGTCTTTGGCCAATGTAATGTTGCTTTACGTTATATGTTTTTCTGCCTTTTTCACTCCCAGTTAGACCATTGTTAGTCTTCACTTGAAATTTGGAAAGTGGCAAAAAATGGCATTTTAATTTTCTATGGTTCATTGTTTTGCCCCAGGACGATATGGGTTTGTATATAATGTTTTGGAAGCTGTCTACACATGATAAGTGGTCAGAGTTGCATTCACTGCTGGGTTGGGCGCAGTCCGTGCTGAAAGCCCAGCGCAACACTGTCGTCATATAATTTATAAAGAATAACTGTTATGTACAGGCTGTACAAAAGCCAATACACGCCTTTTTTAAAAATTTGACTAATACTACAGTGCATATGTCTGGAATTTCTTTATACTGAAGCTTCTTTGTCCGCTGTATTCTGCTTAAACATGCTTTCAACAGTCCAAAGTGAGCGGTTAAAGTTAATATTTGAGCGAAGCAGCGATGTGGCCCAACGGTTGCTCAAGCCAGCGCAAAATATTTCTGTCGATGATCGTGTGTAGACAGCCTGAGAATGTTTTAATCCTCCAAAGGGCAGTATGCAAAGGGTAATTTTTACCACACACACTTGTGCCCTGCTTGTGTTGTGATTGGGTTATTGCTCTGTTGCATTTTGTTTTCTATTAAAACACTTTTATGAACAACCTGTATTGTTTTTTTAAAGGAAAAGGGCATTCAAATGTCAGTAGAAACTGAAGCATATCACAGGTATTGAGTTGAAAGACAGAGGCAGAATGCAAACTATTTTTGGTACTTTTATTAGAATGTAGTCTGAAAATAATTTCCACGTTAAATATACATTCAGAAGTGGCAAAAGGTAAATACTCTAGACACTTCCTGATATATTACCTTTTAAGATGACCAATATATAATTTACAAAAGTGAATAAAATATAAAAAGCAGGAGGAACAAAGCCCTACATATAAATGTATAACCTCAACCAACAGCAGTAAAACATGTATCTCTCTAAAGGGTTTTTACACAAGTACAAAATAGAAGAACTTCAAATATTTAGGGCCCAGGCTTCTATTTGGAAGATATCTACCTAATATGTCCCTCCTGGGTGTTTGTTAAATAGACTTAATGTTTCATTACATGACCAACATGCACTAAAACAACTGTGCAACTTATGGTAAACAGGCAGAATTGTAAATGTCAAAGCAACCAGATCCAAGTTATTGTGAATTATGAGTAAATGTCAAACAAGCTGCCATTTTGACAGTAAAGTCATCACATTTAACTGGGAGATGCGTGTACAGACCTCTTGTTTGTCTACAGAAGTGCTTCCCTTTACTGGGGAAGCCCTGCTCGTGTTTGTACGCACACGGGCTCTGACTCTGGTCCACTAGTGGCCGCGTTGCTGGCCGACACAGAGAAACAGTAGGTAGAGTTCGGACTCAGATCAGTGACAATTATATTCTCCCCATACACTGTTAGTTCCTGAGGTTTACTGGATCTGTCCTGCTTCTTGATCACCAGGCTGTAGTGGGAGGCAGCATCCACTTGAGACCACTCAACAAAAATAACTGTTGACATTGCTTGTGTGACGTCTAGCATGGGAGCCGAGAGGCCTCCTGTTGGGGGAAAAACAAACCAGAGTTGTGAATTAGATCCCAGCTGACTCATGGGTTGTTTGTCCTGTAAATGAGGACTCAGTTGAGATAGCATGCAAAGTATAAAAAAAAAAAAAACAACTTTCTAGACAATGGCCATCAGCCCTCAAAAAATCAGTGCAACATGAAGAAAAAAAACCCAATTGTTTTCTTACAATACTCACCATTCTGCATTTCACTGAGATCTCTCCTCTTGCGTCCTTGTGGTACCACTAAAGAGAAAAGGCTTACATGACTTAGTTTGTTCTAAAAATACAGTATAATGCATCTTTTAACACACACACATCAGTTTCCTACCATTTGTGACACTTTTAGCTTCACTCTCTCCAGCTGTGTTGCTGGCTGTGATCACCAGGTGACTGGAGGTGATGTTGGACAGAGAGCAGGACAGCCCCGTCACGCTGCATAACTGAGCCTTTGGTGTAACACTGTTGTCATACACGGTGTATGTGGTGGCAAACACTGACGCGTTCCATGAGATTGTGGCAAAGGAGCTGTTACCACTGTACAGCACTCCTGGTGGGGGACATGGAGCTGGGAGAGGAGGAATTATAGTTAGTTAAAGCACCTGGAAACATGATTATAAAAGTCATGTGTTTCCCTTTAACCTGAAATACACTTTGTTAAATGAGCAACAACAGCAGAACAACATTCTGACTTGTAACAGCAGGAAAAGCACTGGTTAATAACATTAACACTGCTTCTGTTCTGTTCAAGTGTCCCTGTAGCCATGACAGCGAATCAGCCTGCACAGCACTGAGCAGTGCTGGAATGTAACAAAGTACTCACACTCTGTGCTAAAGTACACATCAGAAGTACTTGTACTTTGCTTGACTGTTTCCATTTTCTGCTACTTCATATTTCTGAAAGTATTGTTACAGATAAAGATACCCAAACTGATTTATAGCCATTCTGCAACAGTTTGGGACTAGGTGTTTAAAGGCAACATTTTACTGTAATTACATGTTAAAATGTTGCCCATAGAAATGTGCATTGAGACCTTCATTTATTGAAAAAAGGTTGTGTGTTATATATTTTCCTGTACAATTTCTACCTCTTCTAGTTTGGCCTTTACCTTTGCTGACTTTCAAACTCATTCATCACAAAATACTGTGTATAGAACTCATCACCTGACTTTCTTTACCCACAATCCCACTGTATCATCAGATTAGCAAGGTTGTGTCCGACATCACTCTCATTCACTCCTCCCTACTCACTACCCAGGGAGTGCTATGTAGAGCACTATATAGTGAGCTCATTGGTAAAATGTAAACACTCTTTCAGACACTAATCAGGTCATTTTCTCCGCACCGTTTTTCTGTCTTCCAGTGGGAGTGCAATGCATGATGGGATATATTGCTTGGTTAGTGACCATTGGTTGTACACTACTTTTCATGATGCATTGTGGGATACTATGAGTCCACTATATAGGATGTAATAATTCTCACTATACATTCAGACAGCACTATAAAACTGCAAACTCACTATATAGGAAGTAGTGAGTGATTTCAGACACAGGAGTTTTGACAAGAAAAGCACAGGTGTAGCTGATGATGCTGATGATGGTTTCAGCTAATTAGTCGATATTAGTCACAGCTGTGTGTAACAAGTGAACGAGAGAGGTCTACTTTCAGGTATCTGAGGTTCTGTGGACACCCTCACTCAATTCTCTATCAAGAGATCCTATGTTTTGATAGGTTTACCCATACTCCACTGCATTGTTGAAGTGTAAAAGGTAAAACCGTGTTTGAACAGTACTAAGTTCTAAGTGTAATCTACCTGTTGTTCCACTGAGAGACACAGACGGGTCGCTGGTACCAGCACCGTTCCTGCTCTGCACTGTAGCGTCGTAGGATGAACTGCAGGGGAGAGGAATCTCGAAGTATGTCCTTTGTGTCCAAAAGGAGGAGAGCTCGAACAGGGCCTGGGTGTCCCCAAGCAGACTTCCTGTTAGCGCCAGAATGTACTCAGTGTCTCTGCAGGAGATCTGTGTCCAGTTGAAGCGCATCACCTGGATCTCCATCTGCATTGGCAGCAGCTGCACCTCAACAGCGTCTGGAGGACAGGGAGCTAAGGCAGAGAGAGAGGACGAATGTATTACTTCATTTTTAAACAAAAACATTACATGGTATTGAGTGTTTGAGAATTAACACACAGCTCGTATACCTGCTCCCCTCTGCACTGGGTCACTGAAGGAGCTGTTGCATGTACCATCTGAGGCCTGGACGGAGAAATTGTAAACGGTTCCGCAATCAAGACCCTCGATTGTGCAGGTGGGATTTGTGCTGTGACAGTGCAGCATGTCTCCATTCCCAGACTGGGCACAGCCATAGTAGTCAACAGCATTATCTCTCGGTGTCCATGACAGCAGTGCAGACTGGTTGTTACATTGGAATGAAACTGAGAGTCCAGCTGGCTGGCAAGGACCTGGATAGAAAAATATCAAATTCTTAGTGTGCTGAGACTGGTATGATTTACTCATAATGGGTCTCTTGAATCAAGTCAATACATTACTTTCTGTCTTTTTGGCAAATACCTGTATTTAGTGTTGCATTTTGACTGGCCTTGCTGGAGCAGTTCTCATGGCTAGCAGTGACGACCACTGTATACTGCTGGTCGCAGTGGAGCTCTGACACACTGCAGTTACTGGAGGTGGTGTTGCAAGTATGCACATGTCCATCTCCACCCATAGCGACAACTTGGTAGCTTTCAGCAACAGAAGAGGGAGTCCAGGACACCAGTGCACTGTGGTCCTCACAGGAGCTGCTTACCATCACGTTCATGGGTGGACAGGGCTCTGGGAAGAGGAAATAAATCTGTATTATTAAAGATTAATAGTTATAATACACAACAGAGTAGGGTGTGAAAGGGTTAAATTGTTATATGGCAGATGTAAACAATACAGATGTCTAATTAAATATTAATAAGTGACAGATGTTTTGTAATGTGTGACAGAAAACAAACAAATAAACAAAAACATGTACCCATGCTAACTCTGTAGGGTGGACTTCTCATGCTGCTGCACTGGTCTGATGAAGCAGCTACAATGATGGTGTAATAAAGGTCACATCGTGCTCCATACAGGTAGCAGGTAGTGCCCGTGTTATTGCAGGACAGGTACGTGTGGTCGCTAGCTTCTGCTGTGGCAGTGTATACTGTGTTTCCACTGCTGCCCTCCATCAGTTCCCACACCACAAGGATGGAGGAATTGTGGCACTGAGGGAAGGCGGTGATGCCAGACAGGGAGCAGGGGGCTGTGGGGAGATGCAGATTTCATTAACTGTGACACTGTAGCATGAATTAATATTTGGAATGAGAAAAAAAAAAAAAAAAGGCACATTTTTCTCACTAGGACTGGAATCTGTTACCTGTCTGCAAGTCGATGGTGGCACTTGGCTGACTCTCACACTGGCTGTTTTTAGCTGTAACACTGAAGTTATAAAGTACACCACAGGCCAGGTCTTCCACCTCACATGTAGTGTTGCTGGAAGTGGTGCAGTTGGCTGTATAGTCCTCTCCACCTGCAGCTGACACAGTGTAGCAGTCCGCCCCTGGAGCAGCGTGCCATGATATCCAAGCGGAATTGGTGACACAGTCTAGGTTGCCTCTGATTCCCTGAGGCTGGCAGGGAGCTAAAGAGCAGATAGAAAAGTTCAATCGGTGACTGGTTGGACGGATTTATGTAAGGATGGACGACTTTGTAACGTTTTCATACCTGACATGATGCTGTGGGTCTGACTGTGCTGGCTGCGGCAGTCACCTCGGACAGAGGTGACCTGAGCAGTGAATGTTTTCCCACAGGTCACATTGCTGATGGAACATGCTGTGTTTGTGGTGTTACATGACTCAATGATTCCTCCATTTTCTGCCATTACTGAAACCAGGAAGTGGTCAGCTTCTCTGACGGCATCCCAGGAAACTGTCATGTCGTTTGAGGAACAGCTGAACTGGGCGCTCACGTTCTGAGGTGGGCAGGGGGCTGGGAATAAGAAGGCAAACTCATTACACAGCAACGATTTTTAAGTTGAAAATGTTTGGTATGCACAGCACCAAAGTATAAAACTGTAACTGTGTATTAGAGTGTGTCCGCTGGTGCTGTATCTCTCACCTGAGTTTAATATCAGTGCCTCGCTTGGGATACTAGAGCAGCTGTCGTCCATAGCAACTACCTCAACGGTGTAGTGGCTGCCACATGTGAGGTTGTCAAGGCTACAGTTGAGGTCAGAAGTCTCGCAGCTCACGTTGCTATGACTACTGCGGGCTGTCACTGAGTACTGTAAAGCCCCACGACTGGCAGACCAGGACACAACAGCAGTGTTGTTGGCACAGTCCATTACCACTGAGACATTAGTGGGAGCACATGGCACTGCAGAGAAAGAAGAGTTAGTCAATACACACTGAGAGAAGAGTGTGTAACAACACGAAGTTGTTGTTGAATTCAGTTAAGCAATAAATAATGTATATATGTGTATATAAGTGATACAATTTTTAGATCATCCTCCAAAAGAGTAAAGGAATAGTTCACCAAAAAAGTCAGTATTTTTAACTGTTTAACACAATGTCACTTTATCACTTTACCTTCACCATAATCATTATTTTTCCATGACTATTGATCATATTTTGAGTGGATTTCCATTCAGTGTGCTCCAACAAATTTTAACAGACAAAACTAATTTGAATGATATTAATAAGAATGGAAAACAATAGCTCTTGATTACCAGGAGATGGAATAGAAACAAATGTGCTGTTTATGTACTGTTCACGTTTTAGCCTATTTATGATAGCATTGCTTGTATGAAACTATGTTTCCAACAATCGAGCATATGTTTTCCCCTCCAACAGCCATTTAATGCTCACCTGACTGCAGACTAGTGGTTTCATTGGCGACTGTGTTACACTGTTGGTTGGAAGCTGTGACTGACACAGAGAAGTTGTACCCACAGGTAAGGCCTGGGAAGCTGCACTGATTAGAGTCGGACATGCACATTTCTGACATGCCAGTGTCAGTTTGCGTGGTGACGGTGTAGTAGTCTGACCCATTGCTGGCCTGCCATGTGACCATGACGATGCCAGAGAGGCAGTCCTGCATGGTAGAGACTCCTGAAGGTGAACACGGCCCTGGAGAAAAGACATGCAAGTTAATTTTAGATTTCTTTTAGTTAGATTCTATCTATCTATCTATCTATCTATCTATCTATCTATCTATCTATCTATCTATCTATCTATCTATCTATCTATCTATCTATCTATCTATCTATCTATCTATCTAACAGTTTGCTTCTTAAAGTAAACAAATCTTACATGTGATACTTTGACATACATGTATAAAAGGTGTTTAACTTACATGTCTGTACAGAAACCGGTGCACTGGAGCTGCCAGGACAGTGCTGGCGGTATGGTGTGACTGTGAGGCTGTAGTTTTGTCCACAGGTGCAGTCAGAGAAGTGAGCTGAGGTGACATTAGTGGTGAGCCCTGTAGTTGTGTTTCCTGCCTCAGCTGATACCAGGTACAACTCTGTCCCGTTACTTGCATCCCAGCTCAGAGAAACCACGTTCACATTGCAGTCTACTGAGGCAACCAAATTCTGGGGCACACAGGGATCTGGAAGAATAGGTATGTTGTTAAAAAGATATTCAACCATATCTAGTTCTTATTGGTGGTTTCAATTATTCTGTGCATTTATTATTTATTTGGTAACATTATAATTAATTGGTTTGTAAATTATTAATATTTCTGAGGAACTTTCTTGGAAATAACTGTAATTTGGTCCAACTACAGGGGAAATAGGACTGTCCTTTATTCTCTATTTATACATAGTTCTCTCCAGGGGACTTCAAAGAAATTATTAAAAAATTACAAACAGAAAATGAATCATTGCGATTATTCATACAGAACCTTTCTGGACAAATGTTGCGTAACATACCCATATGGATGACTGAGCTGTTGCTGGGCAGGCTGGAGCAGTTGTCATCCTTTGCTCTCACTACAACCGTGTAGTCCTCCCCACAGTGCAGGTCATTCCAGGTGCAGGAGGTGGTGTTGGTGAGACACTGGTGGGTGTGTCCATCAAGGCCAGTCGCTATGGCAACATATGATTCGGCGCCATCACTGGGCCCCCAGCTGACAGATCCCATGTTAAACTCACACTGCACATAGGTCTTCACATCCCAGGGGATACATGGGGCTGTGGAGAGAGGAGCGGTGTAAACACGCACACACACATACACACACAGTGACAAACAACACTTAATTTAATGTACGTGCATAACAAGGTATAAAATACAAAATCGTACAGGTTTTGAAGAAGGCAGGGCTGCTGTGGTTGCTGTCACACTCGCTGCCTTGTCCTTGCACAGTAACATTGTAGTCCTGTCCACATGGCAGAGTGGCTGATAGAAGGGTCTGGTTTGTGTTGTAGATCCTCATATATCCAAGGCTCCCTGTGGCTGTAACCAAGTAATTCATAACACCGCTTGCTTGGTGCCAGGCGATCTGGACATCCTCACTTTGACAGAGCGCTTGAGCAGACACAATCACAGGCTGGCAAGGCTCTGAGAGGAGCGAGAGGAAGAAAAAAAGGAGTAAAACACGATTACAAACAGAGGAAGGAGTATTCTTTCTGTAAAGGTAGAAACGAGCTGAAACAATTAGTTCAGTGACTTAATCCATTATTGTTTTAGTATAAGTTTAGACTGCTTGATTAGCAGATTGACAAAACATTAATCAGGACTAAAACTAAATTATCAATTTATTGTAAGTGATTAATCTTTTTTAACAAATATTCCAAATGTTTGATGGTTCCAGCTTCTCAGATGTGAGGATTTGCTACTTTTTTCTTGTTTTACATTATAGTACAGTGTTTGGATAGTAACACTTTTTTTGTGATTTATGGACCAAACAATTATCATTCAGTCAAGAAAATAATTGACAAATTTATCAATAAGAGAAATAATAATTGTTACTTTCAGCCTTAATATAATATATGTCAAATATTTTGCTACAAGTAAAATTAATTGAAAAAATTATTTGTGTAATATTAAAATTATAAGTTAAGTAGTAGTGTCTCAAAACTGTACTTGTGTAAGTGCACTTATACTACATAGACCAAAAAGTACCTGTTTGGATGGACACAGTAGTACTGGCCTGGCTGTAGCAGCCTTGGCTCTGAGCTGTGATAGTAAAGTTGTACGTCTCTCCACAGACCAGACTAGGGAACTGACAGGTAGAGCCTGTAGAGTTACACTTCTTCACCCCTCCTCCTGATGCCTTGATGGCAGTTGCTATATACAGTTCAACATCAGACCTCTCCTCCCAGGACAGAACTGCAGTGCGGGAACCACACTGCAGGTCAACAGCTACACGCTGAGGCGGACAGGGACCTGAGGAGAGGTGTGGAAGGATAAGGGTCAAATAAAACCCAAACGAACAACTGTTACTAATGAGGTCCAACTGTGAACAATCGACTCACGTGTGGTGAGGTTGGCGTGCGTCGGTGCTGTGAGGCTGCACTGTTGGTTGCTGGCGGTGAGGCTTAGGTTGTAGGTTTCCCCACAAGATAAACCTGTCACATTGCATCTATTCTGCTGAGTTGTACACAGAGTCTGAACACTCCCACTGACAATAGCTGTCAGGGAAACGTTTGCTGTGCCATAAGCAGAATTCCAGGACACGACTGCGGCACCATCAGAGTTACAGTTGACTTCTACCTCTACCTCTCTGGGCAGGCACGGAGCTGAGGAAACAGCACGAGTATGTTTATGAATGCATGCAAAAAAAAAAAATCCAAAATGGAGAGAAAATCATGTATGTACTCATTATGTCATCACCTAATGTAAGAGTCACCACAGTGCTGTCAGAGCTGTTGTACTCCCATCCCAGGGCCTTGACCCAGACGCTGTACACTGCGCCACACATCAGTCCTGAGACACTACAGTGGGTGGTTGTGGCAACACAGGACATGTAGTGGCCATTTTGGTTGTCAAAGTAAGCGACATAGCCCACGGCGAGGTCACTCTGCTGCCAGGAAACAGTTGAAGAAAGCTGTTCACACGCCATATTGGCCTGAACGTTGGTGGGTGGACAGGGTTCTGAATCAGGGGATAAGACACATTTAAGCATGAAGGAAAGACATACAGAGCCATACATGTACATAGTGAAAGGATTCAGCCATTTCACATTTCTTCCCAACCACACACCTGTCATGAGGCGGTAGGGTTCAGAGGTCACAGTGTTGTTGCAGGCCACATTTCGTGCCATCACAGTGACGTTGTATATCTGACTACACTGCAGGCGACTCAGGCGGCAGCTGTTGTTGGTGGTGTTACAGGTGACCATCGAGCCCTGGTCAGTCACAGCCTCAATGGAGTAGGAGCTGGCACCTCCTGCTGCATCCCACATCACCTGGGCAGTGCTCACATTGTAGTGGACAGAGAGATTTGTAGGAACACAGGGCTCTGGGGGGAGAAAGAGAGTTAACATAGAGGTAGCTAAATTCAGTGTGATGAAAATTAAATATGAACAACAATAAACCTGACATGAAAAACAGTTTACTCTTGGTATCCCACAAGCACCACAGCTGAAATGCAACAAACACACACAGGTGAACGTACTGTACCTGTGGTGAGGTATCCTGCCATTTGAGCAGTGCTGTTGCAGGTCTCTCCCACAGCCATCACAGTGACATTGTATTTCTGTCCGCACTGCAGAGAGCTCAGCTCACAGTTGGTGTGATTGGTGGCGCAGCTGTCGGTGTGGCCTGATGAAGCTGTGAGCTCAGCAACATAGGACGAGGCTCCAACGCTGGGCTGCCAGGATATGGTAGCAGAGCGGGCCTCACAGTCCATAATGGCTTCGATGCTGCTCGGCTGGCAAGGCCCTGTGTCAGATCAAGAAGAATATGACTATGAACATTTATAGCCAAATCATATCTAACATTTTATGGTGAAGATAATCTAAGCTCAAAGATCCGCCTACTACTACTTTACCACTGTAGCAGCCATTACACCTAAGAGTTTCCAGTTGTACAGTCGGTCAGACTTACACATCAGCAACTGTTAGGCAGATTTCCATAAACTCATGTTCCCCAGAGGATGAACAATAATGTCTTAATGATCCCTTGACTTTTCCTCCAGCACCACAGTGAGGTTGACTTTTAACATTTAAACATCAGCATGTTAGCATTGCCCCCGAGAGCATGCTAGCACTGCTGTCTGCTGCCTTATGCATCTTAAGGCTCGTTATGCAATTATAGCATCTTTCAAATGATTCTCTCATCATATGTTTGGTTTGTAGAAAGAATGGGGCATTTCCAGTGAAAATGGGTCTGTCTATTGCTTTCAGCTCAGAAAGTGCACAGAAATGAGCATTGCTGCCTGCTACAGTGTCTTTTTTGATACTACAGTTGAGCATTGCCAAACTTTGTGGCTCTCTGAATTGTTACTTCAGAATCACAGGCATCAACTAGAGCCTCCTTAACAACACTATGGCATATATATTAGTCTGTCCCACAGAGGTTTATCGGACCTGCTTGCTTACTTGCTGCAGCTCCTTCAAAGATGCTGCTGTTTGCTTGGATCACTTGTATTCTTGTCTGTACATATTAGTGGATGCATGTTAAGTATGTCTTTACCTGATGTAAGCGACACCACTGTGCTGTCAGAGCTGTTGTACTGCCATCCCAGGGCCTTGACCCAGACGCTGTACACTGTGCCACACATCAGTCGTGAGACACTACATTGGGTGTCTGTGCCAGTGCAGGAAGTGTAGTGGCCACTGTGGTTGTCAAGGTAGGCGACATAACCCACAGCGAGGTCGCTCTGCTCCCAGGAAACTGTCGCAGTAAGATGTTCACATCCAATATTGGCCTGAACGTTGGAGGGTGGACAGGGTTCTGAATGAGTAGAAAACAAGCATGTAAACATGGAGAAGAGGCATTGCCATAGTTACACAGAGCCATACCTGTACACACACCCCTTCCCAATCAGGTAGCTAACCTGTCATGAGACGATGGATTTCAGACGTCAAACTGTCACAGGCCAGGTTGTGTGCAGTCACAGTCACGTTGTAGATCTGACTACACTGCAGGCCATTCAGGAAGCAGCTGTTGTTGGTGGTGTTACAGCTGACTGTGGAGCCCTGGTCAGTCACAGCTTCAACAGAGTAGGAGCTGGCACCTCCTGCTGCACCCCACATCGCCAGGGCAGTGCTCACATTGTAGTGGACAGAGAGATTTGTGGGAACACAGGGCTCTGGGGGGAGGAAATGATAATGTAGATGTTATTTTGTGTAAGTAAAATTACTATTTATAGTCCAAACTTTTGAGTTCTACTCACCTGTAGTGAGCATGGCTGGGGCACTGGCAGGTCCAGGACAGCCTGTGTGCATTGCCTCCACAACAACAGAGTACTCCTGTCCACAGACCAGGCTGTTAAGGTTACAGGCTGTCCCCATGTCACTGCATGAGGAGTTGTGTCCGTCAGCGGAGGTTGCCTGGACGCTGTAGGCTATGGCTGCAGCTGCGCTCGTCCAGATGACCAGAGTGTTAAGTGTGGTACAGTTCAGTTTAGCTGACACATTGGTGGGAGGACATGGAGCTAGAGAAACAGAGAGGTGCAGTTGAGAAAAGGGGACCAGTAACAAAAATAGACACTTACATAAAAATACACTGGAATTAAAGCAGTAGTTATAGAATAGGGAAAATATGCTTATTCACTTTCTTGCCACAAGTGAGCAATGCTACTCTCACCTTCGTATGCTAAATATGAAGCCAGCAGCTGCTTAGGTTAGCTTATCATAAAGACTGAAAACAGAGGGAAACTGCTAGCCTGGTTCTGTCCAAAAGTCAAAAAATGCACCTACCAGCACCTGAAGAACCTTGTGTTACTTTTGGACACAGCAAGTGTTAGCTTCATATTTACCATACACACATGACAGTGGTATCAATCTTCTCATTTTAGCAAATAAATGTATTTCCCAAAACATCAAACTATTCCATCAGGAGATGGTTATCAAAATAAAGTTGAGTGTACCAGTGATCTTCTCTATAGGGGTGCTTATTTCGCTCATGCACACATTAGTGTGTCCCATCACAGTGAAAGTGTAGCGTTGACCACAGCTCAGGTCCAGGAAAGAGCAGCTGCCCTCAGTGGACTCGCACGTCGAGTTAACACCTGAAGTGGAAGTGGCTTTAACAGTGTAGTTCTGTGTTGTGCTGCTCTGGTTCCACTTTACTGTCATGACATTGCTGCTACAGTTCTGGTCAACAGTGGTGTTCTCAGGTTTACAGGGAGCTGGAGGTGGTTGAAAGAAGAGAGAGGACGTTTTCTGTTAGAATCCTATTATTTATTCTTCTTTTTATATTGATTTTATATATAAGTTCTGAACATGAAAGAGATGCACTCACCAGACTGAACCTTGTAGTCAGAGCCTGTGATGATGCTGCAGTGGATGGAGGAAGAGGTGACGGCCACCTCATAGACTTTGCCACACTGCAGGTCATAGATGGAGCAGGAGTTGGAGGTTGAGTTACAGGAGGCTCTGTGTCCGTCAGTGCTGATGGCCCAGGCAGTGTAGTCGTCTGAGCCTGCAGTCTGTGTCCAACTCACATTCATCACATTTGTGTTACACTCTACTTCTGCTAGGACATCTTCTGGGAGACAGGGAGCTGCAGGGGGACAGTTTGATCACAGATAAGCACATGTGCTGCCAGTATAGGCATGCAGATGAATTTGAGGTGTCATAGATAAGTGTTTGAGATTTGGTGATAACATATTTATAGATTTTCCCAGGATATGGTTACTGCCTTCTTTTAACCTTGATCTATAAGGGCTCATTTTGGATACATCGTCATTGGCGATTACACGAATGTGAATATTAAAAGATATTTAGTGCGTAGTTGCCTATGTACATGTATGCCTGGAGGTGTAAGCTTGTGCTCATTTCTCACCAGAGTCAAAATGAATATCAGCATGTTTAGTGCTGTTGCAGCTCTCTGTGGAAGCCACCAGTGTGGCGGAGTATGAGCGGCCACAGTGAAGCTTTACAGCGCAGGAGGTGTCATTGGAGGAACAGGAGGCTACGTGGCCCTGCTCTCCTGTGACCTCGACAGTGTAGAAACCTGCTCCAGTGCTCTCAACCCAGGAGAAATTCCCTTTGTTTGTCCCACAGTCCACACGAGCAGTGAAGTTGGTGGGCTGACAAGGGGCTGAAGAGAGAGGAAAAATGACACTTAATGTATGTTGATTTTTTTTTTTTTTTTTACTGCAGCTGTTGCCATAGAAACACATTCTACCTGTGCTTATTTCTATGGGTGGACTGTAGCTGCTGCGGCAGTTTCCATCCTGTGCTGCCATGCGGAAAGCATATCTCTGTCCACACATCAGGTTGGTCAAAATGTGTGAAGTGTTAGAGGTGGTGTGCACTGTAGGAGGGAGACTGCCGCCCGTCATCTCAGTTTGTAAAGTGTAGGTGGCCCCGGACACAGAGCTCTGGTCCCATGTGAGGGTCAGGATGTTGGTATCACAGTTGACCTGGCCCGTCAAGTTAGTAGCCGGACACAGAGCTGGGATGAGACATAAGGAAGTTGAAAATAATTTCTTGTGATTAAACCAACCTGAAGACAGAAACATCATATCAAAGAGCCTGCTGCAGTTTCCTCTCACCTGTTCTTAGCACCACGGCTGAGCTCGGCTCGCTCCAGCAGCCCCTGTCCACAGTTACTACCGCAACAGAGTAGGTTTCCCCACAGTGGAGGTCAGTGAAATTGCATGAGTTGGAATAGTTTGAGCTGCAAGTGTGAGTGTGTCCATCATCTGCAGTTGCTGTTGCTATGTACATCTCTGCCCCTGTGACTGGAGACCAAGAGACAATGCTGTCCTCACAAACTGGAGACACGGTGACGTTACTGGGAGCACAAAGACCTGTGGAAAAGGGTAGAAAAAAGGGTTTAATATTTCTTTCTGAACAGAGATGTAACAGTTAGATTTTGGATATCAAGTCTTTGTGCACCTGCTCTAAAGCTGTAAACGGCACTTGGGTTTCCTGTGCATGTCTTTGAGTAGGGTGTGACTGTGATGCCGTAGGTTTCACCACAGTGGATGTCAGGTGCTTTACAGCTGGTGGTGTTGGTGTGGCAGTGGTGTGTGTGTCCATCCTGGCCTGTCACTGTCACATTGTATCCTACAGCACTGGAGCTTCCTTCCCACATCACCAGGGCTGAGTGATTTGAACACATTAGAGTGGCGCTCACATTTTGCGGGGCACATGGGACTGGGGAAGGAAAAAGAAAGGATGGATGACCATTAAGTTACAAACATAAAATGTATCAACTGACATTTTTATGATTTATCCAGAATTATAGGAGTAGATGTAGTAGTAGTGCTTTATGGCCAAGAGTATGAGAAGATGGATACTACTCATGTTTTTGGGCTAAATATAAAGCTGGGGCCAGCAGCCAGATAGCTTAGCTTAGAATAAAGACTGGGGGAGAGGGGAAACTGCTCACCAGGTAACAAAATCTTTGGCGCTTCTCTGTTCTTTCTTTTGGTAGCTGGTTATGTGCACATTAGTGCATGTGAGTCCCTCCCTACAAGGGACCCACAGATCGCTCAGTGCTGTAAACAGCCTGCAGGTGTAAGACACCTTCCAGAATTACCTTCACTGTAGAAACCACGTTTTTGAATGAAAAGCCCGACAAAGAAAAAATAAGATAGGAGTGGCCATTAGGACTACAGGCTCAAATCCTGGTCGGCTGTCAGAACATCTATAAAGTTTTTACCGGCTTCTTCAGTTTCAGTCCAAGGCTGATTTTCTTTCCCAGTCCAACCATGGAGCCAATACTGGTCTGGCTTTACCGAGATGGAGAGCCTTGGAGCTGCCTAAGGACTTTAGCTTGACTCGGAACTGGCTTTTCTTCTTCTCATGTGTAAGTAACTTGATGGCAACATAATGTAACATGTCTGTTTTCATTAGTGACGGCTACAGAAGGAATGATAAAGTTAGCTAACTTGCTGTTAGCCATTTTATGACTGTGATCGTAGGTCTTGCTATGGATAGCTGCCAGCATTACCACGGAGCATCCTGGCAATGCTAGCACGGGCTAATAGTTGTGGCTAGATAGTTTTGTTATTGGCTGTCATACAGGGCAACCTTATTCGTTTGTTTTGGTCTGAGATGATGGTGAGTGTAAAAAACCAAAAGTTGTGGTTTTCCAGCGTTTATGTGCTGGACTAAAAAAATCTATTAAACAAAAGGACATGTAACATGCTAATTGTCACGTTTCATAGGTGCAGCTAGGTGGTTTCAGGTGGTTTCGTCACCAGTTTTTATATTAAACCCTGCTAACTGGCTGCAGGATTAGGATCAGTTGTTGGCTGTAGGTAAATTTTTACAAAACTATCATTCTTCTCATCTGACTCGTGGCATGAGATAAGCATATTTTCCAAAATATCAGACCCCTGCTTTAAAACCATATATTTTCTGTACCTCTGTGACAGTTCAGATTTACAACAGCAATTACCTGTTTCAAGGGGTTGACTGACACTTGGGGTGCTGTTGCACTGCGCCCCCTGAGCCTGGACTGTTACATTGAAATCCAAGCCACAGGGAAGATTTTTGAACATACAGCTGGTATTTGTAGTCTGGCAGCTATCCTGATGCCCTTCTCCTGCTACCTGAGCCAGGTAGCTGAGGCTTCCCACAGGGTCAGTCCAGCTGAACACTGCCGTGTTGGTGCCACACATATACTGCTGAGATGTGACAGTTGGAGGACACGGGGCTGAAACAAAATCAGAAGATTCAGTGTAAAGACAAGTGTTTTACCTGGTGAAAGAAGCAAGAGGCGATACCTTTGCACACACTCACCTGTTGTGATGTTGGTGCTGGATCCAGGTGTGCTGTCACACTGGCTTCCTAGTGCAATGATCGTGGCTGTGTAGGTTTCACTACACAGGAGATCTGTCAGGGTACATGTAGCGGTGGCTGAACTGCACGAAACCTTGTGCCCGCTTGTGGCTGTTGCGTTAACTATGTAACCTGTAGCATCAGCCATTGACTTCCATGACAGAGAGGAAGAATTGGTACCACAGATCTGGGTGCTGTTCTGGATAGAGGGAGAGCAGGGAGCTGAGAGGGAAACAGAAAGGGACAGGAATATGTAGTGTTTTAGCTGTTTTTGAAGTAATACAAATCTATTTTCTCGTTGTACTCTTTGAACTTCTCTTTGTGAGTTAATCTTAAATCTGTCCAGCTTTCTTGTCTCCTACCCGTCATCAGGACTGTTCTGGTGCTTCCAGTGCTGTTACAGGTGGCATCCCGGGCCACTACAGTCAGGTTGTAAACTTTTCCGCACTGAAGTTGGTTCAGCTGACAGGCAGTTGTGTTGCTCCTACAGGAAATATAATTCTGAGAGCTGCCCTCTTGAGCGACTACAGTGTAAGCCATGGCCCCGGCAGCGGCAACCCACGACACCATGGCTGTGTCTGAGCCACAGTGGAGGTTGCTGGTCACATTGACAGGATCACACGGCCCTGGTGAGAGAGGTAGAGAAGAGTTATGTGTCACGTGATGTGTTCCAAGTCAAGAAAATCCTTTTGAGATAAATAAAGTGTTCAAAAATATGTAAACACAACCTGTAGTTATAACAGTTTGACTGGGGGCGCTGGTGCATTGGCCATCCTGGGATGTTACTGTGACGTTGTACTGACTGGCACACTGCAGGCCAGAGACAGAGCATGTGAGGTTTGATGAGGAGCAGGTGTCAGAGTAACTGTTGGGGCCTGTCACTGTTGCTATGTAGGTAGTAGCTCCAAGAGAGGCGTGCCAGGAGGCCAGAAGAGAGTTTGTGCCACAGTCTGTCACTGCTGTTAAGCTCTGAGGGGGGCAGGGTGCTGGAAGAAGGTATCATAGTGCATTCAATAATCACAATTACAACATACAGTTAATGGACATTATTATCCTTTTACCATCAACATCTTTATTACCTGTTTGAACAGTCTGTGGGGAGCTATATGGTCCGCTGCAGCTGCCAGAGGAAGCTTTGACAGAGACATTATAAGTCCCTCCGCACTGAAGACCAGTCAGACTACAGCTTGCACTGTTAGTGTAGCATGTCACTGAACTGATGTTTCCAGCCAGTGGCATAGCAGTCACACTGTAGTTGAAGGGCTCAGGAGAAGGGCTCCAGCTGACCATCAGGTCATTGGTGCCACATAGCAGATTTGTACTGACGTTCTGTGGAGCGCATGGAACTAACAGAGACATAAAACAAAAGTAATAAGTCAGAAAGTGGCAGGCAAGTGAAAATGAATATAAACAAAATCCATACACTCAATTCATTAAATCAGCAGGTGTTTCCCATTGAAAGCTGTAATTTCTCAAAGAAAAAATTTGACATCTTGGAAATTATTACACAGTCTTGCTTTCTTGCAGAAAGACTGTGTAATCCATACAAGAACCAGAATTGTAAAGATAAATTGTGATTTAATTGGGAGGTTGTATGAGGGACTATTTCTTGGTTAGGCACAGTGATTAGCTGGAAATATAATAACTTGTTTGTTTGTTGCTTTAGAGGTGTGTGTATTTTTACATAACCACAAGATTCATCACTCTGTTATGATATTAGCTCTTTCATCACCAGTATCTACTGTCTTTTGGCAAAGCATGAAGATCAGCCGTTTCAAATCAGGTCAAAGAAAAGTCTGGAGTGCAAGGAGTTAAGAATTATATGTGTCACTTGTGATCAGCTCATAAAAGTGATATTTTAAATCTATTCTATTCTATCTTTTAGTTTGTATTTGAACTTTACCACATCCGATCAAGAGCCAGTCACATAAGTTGAGTTGTAGGTCTAATCAGATGTGGTGCGACCTCGCTCTCAGTACCTTGGTCTTGTCTGAAGGGAGCACTGTAGTTGCTGACACAGGTGCCGTCAGTGGCTGCCACATGAATTTCATACGCCTGGCCACAGATCAGGTCACTCAGAGTGCAGTTGGGGTTGGAGCTGTTGCAGGTGAGGATCTGTCCATTAGTGGTGGCTTTCACATCATAGCTCGCTGCATTCGCACCCGGGGCCCAGGACACTTGAGCAATGCCAGCGCTACAGATTAGCTGGCTGGACACATTAGAGGGAGTACATGGCTCTGGAGAGGGAATCGAATAACACATCAATCACTGCCAATGAGGTCTTATTGAATGACTCTGTAATGACAGACACCATTAATGACATCAATGGTGGTGGTCAGTGTTGTGTTACCTGTGTGCAGAGAGACGTTGCTGCTCAGTTGACCTGTGCAGTTGTCATCAGCTCCTGAAACACCAATGGTGTACACCTCCCCACACTGGAGCCCAGGGAGGCTGCAGGAGGTGCTATTGGTCGAGCACTCTGATCTGTGACCTCCGCTGCCCATAGCGACAGCAGTGTAGTATTTGGCACTGTCACTGGCCACCCATGACACAGGGACAGGATCTGGAGCACATGTGCGCATGGCTGTGACGTTGGTGGGAGGACACGGCACTGAAGGGAAAAAAATATAAAGGAGAAGTTTGAGGATGTGTTCAAAAGAGTTCCACCGCTGTATCTGTGTCCTTAGGAATGATAAATCTGCAACTGCATCTCCTCACATGTTTGCACTGTGACCTCTGTACTCGGCAGACTGAAGCATTCCCCAGTGATGGAGAAGACGATCACCCCGTAGGAGCTTCCGCACAGCAACCCTCCCATGGAGCACTGTGTCTCTGTAGAGTTGCAGTACAGAGACTGACCCATTCCTCTGGAGATGATGGTGGTGTAGTTCTCTGCGGGAACGGAGATGCTCCAGGTTACTGTCAGCTTTCCGGTAGAGCAGGCCACGCTGGCCCTCACATCCTCAGGACCACATGGCACTGAAAAGGGGGATAAAAAAAAATGAGCACACATATGTCATTCAAATTTTTGGTCATCATTCTTCATGAGAAAAACAGTTCACCACTCTTTCTACCTGAGTCCATGCTGATATGTGTCGAGGTGGACGGACAGTTTCCGTCATCGTAGGTGACGGTGACGTTGTATCTCTTTCCGCAGGGCAGAGAGGTGATTTTACAGTTGTTGACTGTGTTGCTGGTGCAGTTGAGTTGAGCTCCGCTTTGATCCTCTATAGTCGCTGTGTAGAGGCCTGTTGGCTGATGGTTCTGCCACACTATCAGAGCATGGTTGGCCTCACAGTCTCTGAATGCTTCAATGTTGGTTGGAGGACATGGTGCTGGAGAGGAAGCAGAAGATTCAGATGGAAATCTCACTTTGCCAAATTGTTTTTTTTTAAGGAAGTGTATGTTTCTAAAGACAAGGGACATAAATAATCGGTTTTCAGTTGGTGCAAAGATGCTTTGTCTTTTTCCTCATGTCACACTCATGTAATCAACTGTGTGACCTACCTGTCATAAAGGTGACCTCCTCACTGGTGGTGCTGTTGCATTTGAGATTAGTGCCAATAACATTGGCGGTGTAATTCTGTCCACATCTGAGACCTTCGATCAAGCAGTCGGTGCCCATTGAATTGCAGCTGTGCATATTTCCATTGTTATCCTGAGCAATGGCAATGTATAATATGGAACCAGCTCTTGTGACCCAGTTAACTCTTGCAGACTCTTGGCTGCAGTCGACTGATGCTGAAACATTGATTGGGGTGCAGGGGACTGGAGAGAGGGGGAAAGATTGTGTTTCATTAAACAAGTCAGTGCCAACGAACTTCAGTGATGTATTTTTCACATCACAGGAACTACGAACTAGGATGTGAAAATAGGATGTGAAACTACAGTTGTGTCGGGGAGCTCTCAGTACGTACCAGTCTGAGCCACCTCTCCCAGCACCCTGTTCGTGGTGCACTTGTCATTGGAGGCGACGATCCACACACTGAGGTGTTCACCGCACGGCACGCCGTTCACTGCGCAGCTGTTGGAGGATGAGGTGCAGTTGTAGGTTTCTCCAGTGTTTCCCTGTGCCTCAACAGTGTAGGAAAGAGCTCCAGCAGCAGAGTCCCAGGTTGTGATCAACATGTCAGGGTGACAATCAGCTGCTGTCTTTACATTTGTTGGTAGACAAGGAGCTGGAAGGAAAAAATATAGAAGAATAAGTATGGCCTGCTCCTTTCTCTTATTTTATCTTCCCTCTGTGTAATCAGAACAAATCAAGGCCTACTCACAGGTTCGGACAAACTCAGGCAGGCTGGCCTCACTGTTGCATTCAGAGCTGACAGCGTACACAGTGTACGTGTACAACTGACCGCAGCCCGTGTTAGTGAAGTAACAGGTGTTGTCCACCGTCCTGCACTCAGTCGTTTTGCCAGTGTTGTCCAGCGCCGTGGCCACATAGTAGAAAGTGTTGTTGGTGGGCTGCCAGCTGAAGACGATCACATTGCTGGAGCAATCATTAAGGGTCTGAGGATTAGCCGGCGCACAGGGGACTGGAGAAAACAGAGAGGAGACAGAGAATTAGACAGAAGTCCGCAATAAATGAGAAATTAGATGTTACGTGGTGGCGTGGAAATCGCCCAAAGTCTGGCTAAATGAGGAGAATAGAGGAGTGTAGAGAAGTGTTTATATGAATCAGTGAACTTTGTAAAATGCTATATTAGTTCAAGAGGTAGATACTTAGAGCAGATTCAATACAATAGAGTTCACTTTCTGTTGTTGGAAAGTCTGCAGATATCATCTAAAGAACCAGAGATCTGACTCCTTTTGTAATTTACGTCTTTGTTTGCATTCAGCATTTCATTGGCGTAAACAGGCAGGTGTGTTAGGTGTGTGTGTGTGTGTGCGAGACACTAGATCACTTCCCTGGGCGGACTGTGTATGTGTGTGTCTCCCTCATCTTTTCACTTTCCAGACTGATACTATAGCTGACCTTTGGGATAATTCCCTGATTTCAATAGACTGTAAAGAGCTTTAGATTGACTGGTGTTGGATGGCAGGACTCGGTGGCTAAAGAGAGGGTGTGTTTCGCCGTTGAGCACTAGAAAAGAGCATAGGACACCACGGGAGGAACCTAAAGAAGCTTCCCAGAGGACAGACTTATGGGGAGGGTAAGTGATGAAGAGCTTAGAGTATGCCCAGAAGTGTCAGTGTGTGTGACAGTGAGTGATGCAATGAGAAAGACGTGTGCGTGCACGTGGGAAACATATGCAGACAGGCGATGAGGCACAGACAATACAAGCATTGAAACGTCTGTAGTTTCCACACGAGCAGGTGCTCCGCTCACCTGTCTCGAACAAGGTGGAGGTGTTGGACGTGCTCTCGCAGTCGTCAGAGATAGCTGTGACATGGACCTGGTACTTCTCACCACATTTGAGCATGGTGATCTGACAGCTAGTGGAAGCTGACGTACAGTTAAGGGACGCGCCGGTGCCATCGACGGCTGTGGCCCTGTACAAGTTGGCCCCAAACACCAAATCCCAAGTCACCGTCACCATGCCGCTGGAGCAGCTGTAGTCCACAGACATTGTCGTCACCGGGTTTATGGCTGAAGAAAAAGTGTTTGAAAAATACAAACAGATGATCCAGATCTTTAGAATATTTGTTCATCTTAATCCTAATGTTTTGTTGTTGTTACATAAGTAGCATCACTGTGAAGGATCATGCACTGTATATCTCCTTGTCTGTGAATGACAAACAAAAGGAATATGTATTTGTTCATGCATAGGCCGTATATGTACTTCATGAAGTATTTGGTGTAATAACAATAGTTTCTGTATTATGTCACCTCCATCACTTCAGTACTTCTCTGCATACTGGTTGATTTTGCATTTATGAATACCATTTTCACACATACAACAGTGGGGCTCTGTGCGGCCCCAGACAATGAGGAATTAAGGCCAATAATACAACTGAACACCAGGGTTAAAGTGAGAGTGTATCAATCCCTTCTTTTGCTAAAATACTCACTAGAGGTAGTGTGTGAAACATTCGAGGCCTCTCCAGGGACCAAGAACATGTTGACTGATGATACTCCCACTGTGTAAGTGGAGCAGGGCTCCAGATTACTAATATCCATAGATGTGGTTGAAGTGTTTCTGATGACCGGGGCGTTGCTCGGGTTGTCGTTGTCACTCACGGTCACTTGATAAAGCAGGACTTTGCTTACAGAGTTCCAAGTGACTCGGGCTGTGCTCTTTCCCGTCTGGACAAGGGCCACACCAGTTGGTGGCTGCACCACTTCCAAGAGAAAATACAGGTTTCACTCTAGTGCATTTAATAATCACTACCTAAGTTTTTATAAGTTGCAGTTAAGCAATTTTCTGAGTATCAAGCTCCTGATTAAAGGTCAACTAAAGCAGCATCTTATGTGCACTTACGCGTCATGATTGTCCTTGTATTACTTTTGGCACCCCTTCCAGCACTGTTGGAGGAGTAAATGTAACAGTTGTAAGTTGTAGAGGGGGTCAAGCCGTCCACTTGTCCACTCAGGGCTGTGAAGGTCTGGTTGTATTTCCTTGCGGGAAAGCTGAACAACTCTTCCACAAACAAGATGTAACTGTCCGCCCCTATCACGCTGGACCACTCAAACTGTATAGACGTACTTGAAATAGCTTTGGAAAAGGTGATCTGAGATGTGGCAGGCACTGTGGGAATGTGAGAGAAAGCAGTCCAATATTACTCAACAAAGGGATTATTCTGTTTTTTTTAACTATTTTTTTAAATTATTTTTTGTCTTTACCTGTCATGGTTGTTTCAACGTCTGTGCACACAACAGTATAAAACTGAAAGACCTTCAGTGAAACTTGATAGACATGTCCAGGTCTTAACCCCTGAATCAGCCTCTGTGTGCTGGGTGCTGACTGCATCACCACCACTGGGGCGATACTGGTAGAGTTCACAACTCTCAACTCTAGTAAAACCGAAGTTCCACTGTAGCTGCTCCACACCACATTCAGTGTTGATGCCGAAGAAGATGTCACTGACACAATATCACATCCTGAAAAAAAAAAAAATATATATTTTTATGCCATAAAGAGAAGAGCAACTGATGTTTGTAACACATTGTAAAATACCTATGCCGAAAGTGGTGAAGCAGAAAAACTGTATAGAATAATGCCCTGCAGTGTAATATGATCAATTTTATCTTACTATTAAATGATACAGTGAGGCTAAAGAATATTGTCCATTATTATCCATAAATGTTCAATATATGAATTTCCATGCTTAAATGTCATGCACAGAAATAATTACAAACTGCCAATCACTGTGCAGGAATAGACATTGGGCAAGTTAGATTTTAGATTACTTTTGTTTGTTGGTCATGTTCTTACCATGAAGAATAGTTAACCACAATTAAACATCTGGTTTCTTCAACTTTCAGTTAACAACAAAAATCCCCCTCTAAACTTGAAAGAGATAACAATTGACTTTTATCGTGATAATTATCGATATCAGCTGATATTAGTTTTTTTTATTGTGGTAACATTTTTTACCCAAATGTTTATTACTTCAGAGGTGGTGGCCCTCTTGTGGTGGAGACCTGTGCAGCTGCTATTATCATTTTCAACTAGTCATATTGTTAATCTTAATGCACACAACTTCCCTGCAGTGTGTTTGTATGGTGAACACACTCAAGGTGAACCACTCATAATCACTCCTTTCCACATACAGGTTCATCAGTGATACTTGTCATCTGGGTAGTTTACTCTTCAATGGCATTCACTGAATAAATTGCCACAGTAATTAACCACAATCAGCGGCTTTTACTTTAAATTATTTATTTGCTCTTTTTTTTCTTTTAATCTATCACTTTGGATTAAAGAAATTTTATACTGTGGTACTTTTCCTTAGTGGATTTCAGTGAATTTTATTTTTTGATTCAATATTAAGGCCATTTTTGACCAAAGCCTAATTTCTGCATAGTTGGGGCCACAGTTGACAATAAGATGTTATACATTAACAAACATAAAGCTGTAAATAGATGGACTTCAAAGTAATGAAAAATCATTGTGCTAATATTTGATCAATAGATCTTTTGCATATAGACTGTAAAGCTGGACAAATTATCTGCCCCACTTGCCTTATTAGTGATGGACAAAAAACATGTGTCTGTCAAATTTAGTTTGCTACAAACCACTCAGTGTTCTTCTCACATAAACTGTATCAGTCAGAGCGCTCACCTGTAGCCAAAACATGATGCATCTAAAAAAGAAAAAAAAATTAATTAGGAACTATTACATAATAGTTACATGATAAAATTTTAAAAAAAATCTAAACAAAACTGAATACAAATGTATAATTACCTGTATGACAGACAAAAGAATTACTGTTGGGTAAAACAGTCCCATCTTATCCATTGTTAACGTCAGGGTCTCAGTAAGTTACATCCATACGTGGCCTCTGCACTTAGGAGCTCATCTGAAATCTTTACCTGCTGAGCGCTGTAGATCAACTTTGTGGGAACCAATCAGGACATCCTAAATGAGGACAGGTGGATGCCTGTGGGCTCTCTGTCATCATGAGACGGAAACAAAGTATGTGGCTTGTTAGGTGGAGGTGGGGGCGCTTTCAGTTCCCCACCCCGTTACATTCAAACTGCTCTTCCATGTTCCTGGAATATTTAATTTCTGTTCCTTATAACTGAAGTCTGTGTCTGCACTTGACCAACTTAACTTTGAAGGTAGAAAAAAAACAAAAAAAACAAACGGTGACACTGATTTTCATCCAAATATCTATTTTTGATTAATAATTCTCCCTTCATTGTACAGAAACAGGATTGGCCTGCAGTAGGGTAACATGATCTCCATTGTATCACGTACTAAGAAGTGAATTGACTCAGGTCCCCCTTCAGCATCTTTCCTGGATTGATGTCATTTCTCTTGGAAATGCTCTGTCATTAGGAATCCTTGTATAATGGCTTCCCTTTAGGACTTATGTTGACTTTCAAAAACAGCCATGTACAAAAATGTGAGTTGTTTTCATCAGATTGTTAATGCCTTGGACATTAGTTTTGTATTGATTTGAACTTAGCTGTAACTTACTAATATATTTCCAAGCAAGGCTTCAGCAATTTGGTACCAATTATAAGGGAAATTGAGAAATAATTCAGAAACAAATGCCAATATCCCTCAGTTTCCGAGGAAGACAAAACTAAGGAATTTTCATTGCAAATAATATGCAGCATAAACGTTCATTAAATGTACATTTCCCAGTCTTTACCAAGCATATGTACAGTATAATGTGTGACAGATTATGATGAATCCAAATTAAGGAAATCTCCTAATTAACAATTGAATGCCAGCTGATTTTTAGAAAATTGCGAGGAAAGTTTCCAGAAATTAGCTTTGGAAAATACGGACCTGTAGAATAAAGTTTAACTGATTTTTTTTTTTTTTTTTTTTTCACATTTCAAGTTGCTGAATCTGAGGACATCAATTACAGTTGTATAAAAGGCACATGGTCAACTATTTCTTCTCAATTTTATATACAACTAAACTTTAACTCAAATAATTTGCCATGGAAAGTGAAAATAGATGGTGGTTCTATAGCTTGTTCTTGTATAAAACATACATTTTGTCAGATTGCAAGATAAAAATCAAGTCGTGAAGAGTTAACTGAACATTAAAAGCAAGTTGAAATGGGAAACTAACAGATAAGTAAATAGGAGTCTCATCAGCACACTTTAAACATCACATCATATTTGTGTAGGCTGTTTAATAGATATAGAATAATATTGGTCCTGTGATCGATCCCTGGGGCACACCAGTAGAAACTGTGAGGGAGGTGGAAGTACCTTCAACTTGTTCACACTGTGCTCTATGTGATAAATAGCTTTTAAACATGTTTCATATCATGTCAAAATCTTTAGAGAGGTCAACAAATGGAGCTCCAGTTTCACCCATTATCTAGAAAAATTCCTGAGAGACTGTCACATCTCAGCCCCATGTAATGTAAAACTTTGAAGCTATAAGGAAGAACATGTCTGACTCCAGGAGAAATGGACTTTGAAAATTGAGTTGAGTTTATCATCCATGTGTAATCAAGTAGTTTTAAATATATTTTATGCAGTACAACATTTTACTATTGTGTTTTTACTGCTTGTTTTTGTGGTGAATAGACACACCTTTGCTTATCTGGAGTACAGAGCCACATGAAGTGGTAAATGATAGTAAGTATAATTTATCTTTTTAAATATTATATTATCCCTATAATCCTCATAGTCAGTCTTTTGGGAAATATAATATTGGATTAAAAGCACATTGTCCTCAATGCCACACAGCTGCAGTTACAGTTTATCGTGTAGAATAGAACATTCATTTTGCAAATCTGAAATATAAACCACTCCCAGCTGTTCGTTTTTATAGAGTAAAATATAGGTTGTTCAGCCTCATTTCGTGTTGTTGGTTTGTTGTTTTTATCTCACTAAAAAAAAAGAAAAGAAAAAAACTAGCAAGTATCTAACTATCAATCAAGTCTAAATTCATTTTGACTTTTCATTCAAATTTTATCAGTCTATAGAGTTTGATTTTCTTATAAAGAAAGAATCAAAGATACATTTTGTGACCCAGGATATTGAAACAACAAACAATAATGGACTTGCAACTTTTTTACCATCATAAATAGAGACTAGAGAGATTTCCTGTTCATAATATGTGCTGTATCACAGTTTTAAGCTCAGTGTATTCTGCTGGTGGTGTAACTTAAATAAATGTGATAGCTTGTTGTGTGTTGCAGTGTGTGACAAAGAGCTGTGGACAATAGGTCCACACCTGTACCTCTTCCCTTAGCTCTGCCTGGCTGCTTGTGTTTGTCTTTAGTATCATTTGTCCCATTGTGAGCATACATATCATCATCCTGAAATGTATCTGCCAGAGGGTCGGGGAGCTTGTGTTTGCCACATGCGGGAACCAAACATTTGTGAATACATGCACGTTTTGTGAATTCAACCTGGTTGTAAAAGTCCACCTTTGGGATTGGCCCATTGCTTGTCTGGGTCAGAATCAACGTGATCAGCCAAGTACTGTATATTGACACATACATACAGTATACATAGATTGCATGGAATCTGGTTTTCAATAACACTCAATTTGCAGTATACTGTGCAGCTTGTATAAAAATAATCTAAAATTGTATAGATTTTTGTTT
>NW_019524843.1:174120-174824 GCF_002814215.2 Seriola lalandi dorsalis | reverse complement strand
TTTTTTTTTTTTTTTTTTTTTCACATTTCAAGTTGCTGAATCTGAGGACATCAATTACAGTTGTATAAAAGGCACATGGTCAACTATTTCTTCTCAATTTTATATACAACTAAACTTTAACTCAAATAATTTGCCATGGAAAGTGAAAATAGATGGTGGTTCTATAGCTTGTTCTTGTATAAAACATACATTTTGTCAGATTGCAAGATAAAAATCAAGTCGTGAAGAGTTAACTGAACATTAAAAGCAAGTTGAAATGGGAAACTAACAGATAAGTAAATAGGAGTCTCATCAGCACACTTTAAACATCACATCATATTTGTGTAGGCTGTTTAATAGATATAGAATAATATTGGTCCTGTGATCGATCCCTGGGGCACACCAGTAGAAACTGTGAGGGAGGTGGAAGTACCTTCAACTTGTTCACACTGTGCTCTATGTGATAAATAGCTTTTAAACATGTTTAAGAGAGACTGTCACATCTCAGCCCCATGTAATGTAAAACTTTGAAGCTATAAGGAAGAACATGTCTGACTCCAGGAGAAATGGACTTTGAAAATTGAGTTGAGTTTATCATCCATGTGTAATCAAGTAGTTTTAAATATATTTTATGCAGTACAACATTTTACTGTTGTGTTTTTACTGCTTGTTTTTGTGGTGAATAGACACACCTTTGCTTATCTGGAGTACAGAGCCACATGAAG